>NC_054876.1:20281544-20584574 GCF_018320785.1 Cheilinus undulatus | reverse complement strand
TTCATCAATTTTAATCAACTTACAACCATTTATTACCACCAGCTCGAATGCTAACTGCCATAATGTTTACCCTTTGTGAGGGTCTGTCGGCCAATGGCAGACTGTCCCATATTTACGTCATGCTGCCTGGATAGAGTATAATGGAAAGAGAGATAAGGAGAGCCTGTGATGCAGCCCTCTGTATTATTGTTATTTCAATATTTAGGACTAAAACTTAATAATCAGCAAAAAAACAGCTATAGGGTCACAAAGACGCTGTACATTACGATTCTATTTGATGAGCCATGTTCTGAGTCAATTACAGGTCTAAAATAATTTGCTAGTCTGCACAGTCAGTCCAGAAAGTTCACACTGGTATCGGATCAGTACTCAATATCAGCTGATATCCAACACCTTGTTAGCAGAATTGTATCAGGAAGGAAAAAATGTCCCTAAAAATAATCATGAGTACACCGCGAACTTGGGGAATATTTGGAAAAATAATAATTTGCGATAATCCTTGACTCGGGACACCCCCTTCAATTTCCGGGGGGTGTTAAGGAAAAGGTGAGCGTAAAAACGTGTAGTGTTTGGCCAGCTTAATTCAGGTGACATATTATCCAAGCACAAGTGAAATCTAGAGTGACATGATGTCATAAGTTTCAGTGTTTCACTGGTTACTACCATCTTGGAAACTGCATTACAACATAATTCTTTAAAAGTGGAAAAACACAAGAAAAACTGGAAAGGCACATTGAATACAGGGTTGTTGTCTTTTTACTCTCTCCGCTGATCTATGTTTCATTGTTCTAACAACCTCCTGTGGGTTTATGTCACTTCAGCATTCCTATATGTGGTGGAAATGCATATGCCCGAAGGGCAGTTTCTCTCTGTTTTGTAAAATATCTTGCTTAGGTGACTGATTCTAAGTACCACATTTCTAGATACTACTGTACATTTCTGTTTGTGTCAGGAAAACTAAAATACAGCAACATAACATAAAAAGAGAACTGAAGCCATTTGAAACTTACCTCTAATCTCACTTCCATGATCTGTTCTTTCTGTGAGCTCTTTGCAGAGTTGTACACTACAAGTAAAGACAAAAAAGTCTTGTCAGTTGGTAAATAAAACAAGTTAATCAAAAGACAAAAAA
Source organism: Cheilinus undulatus (assembly GCF_018320785.1). Taxonomy (NCBI): domain Eukaryota; kingdom Metazoa; phylum Chordata; class Actinopteri; order Labriformes; family Labridae; genus Cheilinus; species Cheilinus undulatus. Next base: position 20,583,442 of record NC_054876.1, on the reverse strand, counting down.
AATTCAAACGTGTTATCTACAGTCACTGTAACAGAAATTAATGTAGCTTTGCCTTCTTCCACATCAGTTTTCTCATTTGAAATTAATACCATGAAAAATGCATTTAGCTGGCTAGCTCTCCCTCTGATCACTTTGCTTACATAGACAACTACCAAGTAAGGGCAGTGGTGCTAAGTACCCAAGTAGCAACTACAGTACAAGTCAATCAGGTTGGCAATCTTAAACTTATAGTAGGTTGTAAGGGCCCTGAGGTCAAACACAGTGATGGTGATAGCCCCTATCCCTCCACTACAGGTCTGTCACTGCTCCGGATGGCATCCCTGAAATGACTGGTCTATACATGCTGGTATAAACATCAGCATAGTATGTATGTATTTATATTTAAACCCTTTATAGCAAGCATCAGTCTTTCGATATGAACATTCTCCATGTAATCGAGTACTTCCACAGTGCATCTTTATACAGGCCTTACTTAAAATGTGCAAGGCCCACAACTACTAATATCCACTCGCACTGTGGATGAGCCTATTGTCTCCCCATCCATAGATGACAGTTGTCCTAAAACAAATCATTAATATCTTATTAAATGTATTAATGTTTGCCCTAAAAAATAATAAAGCGTGAACCCTGTGTAGTGCCAGGTAACGTTGCTGATTATCAGGTATTTGGGTTTGCCTCAAGTGCTGTCCAACCCCCGATGAGTGGGTAAGACATGAAAATATTAAACCGATGATGGTCTCTTTTAAAATAGCACAGAGCAAAAGATTTAATCATAATACGGCTGTAACAACTATGCATTAGCCATGTTCACTAGCTAACACTGAAGTTAGCTCAGAGGTGAGCCGTTTTTAAAAGTTCGAACTACATTCCTCTTATCAAAAATGCTCCGCATTTAAGTCTATGCACAGTTTATATCTGTATTAACTGTAAATCAAATTTCTTGACCATTAAAAGTTTAACAGGGAAGTCGCCCTAACGGATATCGTAGCCAAGGTTTGGGCTAACTGTAGCGTTATGTCAGTATTCGTTGTTTCCCTCCATCTGAGTACTCTTAGTTAACAAACGTCACATAGCGTTAACTATGGTGTTTTATCATCGGCTGCTTATCAGATACGTTTTGGCATGTAAAATCAGCTAAATATCAAGACGTTGGCACCAAGTCCCATTTGATTTGGAAGCCAGTACGATATCAAAGCCTTCGGAGAGTAAAGCTACACGGATGCTAACTAGCTTAGCTCTGAGACCGTGTTTACATTTAAAGAGTGGTTTGCTGGGAGCGAACGTTGGCCAAGTTGCTAGCATTTAAGCACGGATAGCTGTTGGTGTAACACTAAAATGATATCTCCTCTACACGTTAGTCACAATATTTCCGATGTTTACTGTCGAAAATTAATAAGACGGATTGCTTTTTCCATCTTTAGCTCAACGTTAGCAGGCCACTTAAAACCATTTCTAGCTTGCTAATGTAGCCGCTAGTATTAGCCTAGCAAGCATACACTTGAAAGAATAGCCTTAAATAGCCACGCTTGTAACGTATATTTTATCACTTTTGTAATTTCTATCTACAGCTATAATGTATGATACTGTGTTTAAGTTCACATCCACTTACAATTCGTGTTTTCCTGATTTTTCCCAGTTTTTGATCCATTCACCAGGGATGATAAGTGTCGCCATCTTCCATACACACAGCCCGGATGTCTAATTCATCATGGCACACACAGGGTCAAATGTGGTGGTTAGCTGATGCTAGCTCACTGCTGCATGGTGAGGCTGTCTCCGAGGGCTTTGTTAACACGGAACTTCGTGTTCTAGGGGTGCTACAGCCAAAATTTGGCTTCATATTAGGACTTTGTTTTGATTTCACTGCTTTAAAAGTGGTTCTTCAGGAACCGAATTCCGTATTTCACAATTTAGATAGTTTAACAACATTTACCTGATGTAAAATAAAACAATTTTAATGTATAGTCCACTTTTTCGTGTCGGAAATTAACTTATAAAAGTAATAATACAGCCAAATACCACTCACCTTTTATGTGTGTACACTATACAATGATGGGCAGAGGTTGGTATTTAAAAAGACAAGTAACTACAAAAAAAGATAGCTGGATTAAAATCTTTTAAAAAGTCCTTCAAATATTCAGTAATTTCATCCCAGGTTAGAAAAATGTACGTCCTTGCAGTCTGAGTTTCCACTTGTCAATGGTTTATTCTTCTCGGAAACGTCTCCAATCATAAATTCGGATCTTTAAAGATGCAATAAGCACTTTATGAATGGAGTAAAAACACAAATTTTAATACACAAATATTTAAATATGTGTAAACATACAGATGTATGCACATTTTCAGCAGTTCAATGCAAAACAGAAAAGATCCCAGATGACACGATAAATGTAAATTTACAGGAAATTCTAGGATAGGTTTTAACATCTGCCTAACATGATGAGTTTCAGTATTAAGTGTGTGGTTAATGCTCATGGCAATGTGATTTGTTTCTCCAGTTTATAGTGAGATTCTGAGAGAATTAGGGATTTGTTGAACTACAACATGAATACACTGTTCTCCATTAAATCTGTAACTGCCAACCAGGCCAATACACAGATAAAGAAAAATCTCAACAATTCACTGAAAGACAAACAAAACAATGTTCTCTATGTGTTGTTGCAAATTAGTAGGTTTACTTTGAATAATAGCATATTTCTTTCCCTAAATTTCAAGCAAACAGAACCTGCAAATATAAAAGAGTACTGATTCACAATATATTACACATTTGTTATTGTATAATATACAATTCTTTTACCATGATAGTTGACCAAAGAATTCTAAAACTTTGTAATTTAGAATAACTCTATAACTCATATACAACCAACAATGGTGCATCAAATACATTGGCATTTTGAAAAATCCTTTACACACTTGCAAACTGGAAGAAAAAAAACACACACACTTTTCCCGACCAATGTTCAAATCCATCTTTTAAAAAATTGAAGTTATGGCATGTTTGTGTTAGATATTATTAGATATTGTACAGTGGAGGAAAATATTCAAGGTATAGGAGAGATTACATGTTAAAGGTTGAGTCAAAAGTTTATGTATGACACCATGTATGCTTCCAATATTAAAAAATAATAGTAGATGCAGCCATCAATTTGTCAGATTTCTACATAAGAGCAATTCATTTCCTATGCATCCAATGGTTATAGACAATAAAAGGAAATACAAACAGTTGGCCGTATATATATAGTAACATAATTGTTTTCATTAAAAAGGATTATTTCAGCATCTATGTGAAATAACTTGATTAGAAACCATTAATTTACATTTGATTGTCATTACAAAATATCTATAAATCAAAGTCATCTATAAGGTATAAAAGCAGAACACATATATTTCTAAAAAATACCATCACAAAGAAATCTGAGAATGTCGTATATCATTTGTGGCAAGGCCTTTGAACAGTATGAGACGCCAGTTCACATTATACTTTACTGTGTATGTGTTTCATATATGGCTGCATGCCATGCCAAAGTCTACAGTTTAGAAGTCCAGCAGGTGAACACAATATTACTGATAGCTTTCAAAAGTGATGCAGTCCACTTCGACAGCCCTGCAATAACTGATGTCTTAAGAAGCTTACAGTGTTCAATTTAAGTTACCATTACGTCAGAGAGGCATTGATTGGATCATTTCCAAGAATATGGCTCTAAAATTACGACTGAGTGAAATTAACACCTCTGTGACAGAATGCAGTGTCATGGTAGTGTTCAGTTTAAAGCATTATAAAGGTATTATTATTATTTAGCAGGGCTTTTACATTTCTACTGTTGATGTTAGTGAAGTTGTGTTCACCCTCCTGTATATATTGGCTGCTATGTATTTACAAGTTCTGTCAACTGAATGAAGAAGATTAAAGGTATATATTATTCATTTGAGTTTCCATTTGTTATTGTCCACAAGCCTGCCACATAATGCATCATAATCATCATCTGCACTGCATCACCTCAGGAAAAGCTCACATTAAGTTGTTTTTACAAACATTACATTTCTGCTGCAGTGTGACAAAAGTCCAGTTTGTGAAAATATCAGAAAAAAAATTAAATTCAGGCTCTCCCTCTAGGTTTTAACAAAATATTGAAGAGGCAAACGTTGGTGTCTCACAAACTATTTATAGTAGTCCATTTCACTCCATCCTGATTTTCACTGAAAACAGTCATCCTTTGTTACTCTCCTGGGATTTCTACAACACTTGATCCATCCAGTTTGTTTAGAACATTGACACATTGAGAACCTAAAAACACAAAAAAGCATAAAGGTGATTTAGAAACCCACAATTGTAAAAAAAGGGAAAACTGTTCTGGAAACATTTCTATGCATGTTTTTTTATGATAAATTAAGAGTTTGAATCAACTGTGCTCTTCCATTATGAATAAACCCAAAGAAAAAAACAGATTAATGTGAAAATATCAACAAAAAACACAAATAAATAAAGCTTGAAAATGTTTCTTTTATTATCTTTTGCATAAAGTCTGTATTTTCCATTTTTGGGGGGAGAGCCACTTCTAAACATTTGATAAACACTTAAATCTTTTTTAAAGTTAAGTTTGTCATCCTTCTGTAATGGCAAAAAACAGAATTGAGCAAAATTGTTAATATTTAACCAGTATAAAGTTATTAATTACTATCCTGAAAAAATCTCTTTGAAATTATTTACCATTGGGTGAATGAAATAATAAATAATCAAGACCACCCACAGCTTCTCTGGGAAAAATTAATGTCTTATTTACACATTAATTTCTTTTGACTAAAGAAGCAGATTTAGTAAATAAGGAGGCAAATACTTACTGAGTCATCCATGATAGAAGATGGATCGAAGTAGTCTGGCTTTAGTTCTGTTCTTTCTCTGCGGTTCTTTGATGCCGGCTGAAAAATAAACATTCAATTAGGTCAATATAACACAAAGTGTAAGACAAGAAGTAATTTGAACTTCAGTGCAATTATTAGTGAAAAACAAATGAGTTGTTCAAATTCTCATGTTTGGCACCACAGGGATACAACCAAACATGGCTAATGTAGAGGGGGAAAAACTTGTAAATAAACCAGATTTTAATTACAGAACATTTGGTGTATTAGTATGTTACATTTGCTGTTAATGATTTCACAAATAAGGAAAACCACCACAAGATGCTGTTTATATTTGTTGTAGAAAAAACAAATTAACATTTTTTAAATTACTGTGATCTTGTGAAAACAAATTATTTTAGGTGGCAATGAGTCAGAAATATGAGGAAAAACATGAAAAATGGACATGGTACACTGACAAGTATGTGTAGGGCTTTACAGTCTTCTGACAACTGTAATGTCTTTTTGCACCATGTCACATTCACCACTTCTCATCACATTCAGACTGATAGCAGAGACAGCTATGTAAAGTGTCAATCATCATATCTATTCCCAATCATACACATTCACACACAGCTAACGCGCAGCTGAAGTAATTTGGGGTTTTCAGTCTCGTATAAGAACACAAATATGTGACTGCAGGAGTAGGGGACTGAACTCTGTTTTTCTGTTTTAAGTTACAGCATTAAAGTCATACTAAACTTTAAACTAAAATTAGTAAGGCTGACACATTCCAACCGGTTGGTCAGTTGGTTGGTCAGTATGCTCTCATTTAGTATTCAGTATGCTCATTTATGCTCTCAGAACATGTTACGTTCACATGTTGTTTCACAGCGGTTATGCAGTGAATAACCTAAAGACAACAAATCTTGAACTACACGCAAAGATGCAGGATGTGTGTTCTGAAATGGTGCTGCTGAGTGCCTGTGCTGCCCTCCATCACAGCGTTAACTCCCATGGCCTGTTTGATTCACCGGTCCCTGTATCATCCCATTCAAATCTACACATCAGTGTTAGTGTCTGTTACAGACAGAGAGCAGAAGAAGGAAAAGACATTCTCCTCTGGCCATTCAGTCCCAACCAAAAGACATTTTTTTATCATGAGGTCTGATATATGCTTGTGAATGACACAGCACAGGCTGGAACAAGTGAGTCCTGTAATAGTTACTGTTATGAATTAGTCCCAACAATTATCTGAGGATATTTTGTGGGCTATTTGATGCTAAATAGCTATCCTGCCGTGATCACTGACATTATAGGATTAAAGGCAGGTGTCGCTGATTGTCTCTGAGCCAACTGTTATTTTAGTACAAAACAGGATAAAAACTAATAAGGCTTCATAAAGCTTGTTGTGTTAATTTTTAAGATTATTTAGACTACCAAATGGGGACAAATGAGGAACCTGTCACAGTTTAAGCTGATTTTGAGTTACACTTAATTTTTTTTTTTTTTTTTTTTTTTTTTTTTTTTTTTTTAATGTGAAGGACCAATCAGTTGGCCAGTGTGTGGGTGTAATTCCGGTCCACAAAGTTTTTCTTTGGTTGACTACAGGTCTAGAAACTTTAAGTTTGTAACTTCAGCTGCATCATTGTTTGACTATCGGGGGGACTTAAGGTAACCTGACACGTCAGATGAATGTGTTTAACACATCCATCTGGAAAACCTTCGATATACAGCGTTTGGGAAAGGGCAGAGCCTTCGGAAAAAAAAAAAAAAAAAAACTGGGAGGGTGACTGGATGAATGTTCTGTCCGTCACATCTTTACGGGACAATCAGAGCAACAATACACGTGATGTCGTCGCCGCTAACAAGGTGCGCGTGCGCAACTACCGAGGAATAAACTCCATATAGAACTGCATAACGTGAACCATGGTGACTATAGACATGTCAGTACATGACTTTTGTCAGTTTCGAAAAGAAAACAACTCACTGCCGTTCTTTGTTCTTCTTTTAACGAAGAAATGTCGTCAAGGTCTGATAAAACTGGCCCTTTAGCAGTATCCACGCTTATGTCTTCTGCCATAATTGCACCAGCCTCTTGTTTCTGCTTGCTTACATCACGACTCCCCCGCGCCAGAAAGTACTACCCCTCATCGCTGATAGGTCCTGTCACTTTCTAACCGGGCCCAGATGGTTCAGATAGGAGCTTTGCAAGATGGATTCACCAGTGAGAAACAAGGAAACGGGTGTATCCATCTGCTTTGCAAGGTTTGATCTAAGGTTGATCTTAACTAGCAGAACATCCAAAAAAACCAAAATGTTACCACCAAATGTAAGTTTTCACTTCCTGTGGCCAATGAGGGAAAAGCAAGCATCTTCAGATGCAGTGTTTGTTACAGCTGTTTCTGAAGAGGCTGTTAATTTAGATTATGTTTTAGCATTATGTTTGGTTAACACTATCCATAAACTAGGCTGCTTCTAAATTCATATACAGCCAGGCCAACCCTGGCTGAACCTACTGAATTATAAACTGAATCTCTCTGCATCTTTATGGGGCTATACTGAAGTTTTCAGCTTACTGTTTACTGCTCAAGTATCAAGTTTTACTGCTAATCAGGATCACTTTTAAAGTATTCTTTTCAGCTTGTGCAGGCAGAAAAGCATGTAAAAAGCTCAATAATCCACTTAACACCAGACAAACCCATTAAGCAAATAGCTGCAGAGCAAAGTTTAACACTCATCACTAAACAGCCAGATATTTTAGTTCCTTTTTAGCATGATTAACAAAATTAAAGCTAAAACTGATTGAATATGATGGTAAGAAATACAACTCAGAACAATGTAGTTTTGCCAAGAGCTGCTAAAATGTACCAGCAAGTTAAATGTTTAGACTTAAAGTATGATTATATATCAGTTGTGTTCATTACATGTAATAAATGTGCTTCATAATTACCAGGTCAATGTCCATTGTGTCAAAATCCATCCCCTCATTGATGTCCTCTGATGACATCATCACATCCTCCACTATGGGCTCCTCATCATCCTCCATGAGTCCAGTACCTCGACGGCTGAGCGGTGCACAACGATACATGTGAGCAGAAATAAATTGTAAACTTTTAAAGTTTCCTTCTACAATACTTCTACAAGACTTTTTAAACGAACACTGAAGGTGTTTCTATCTTACATGGCTTGCTGCATGTGGTTCCTCATCTTAGCATAGTGCATGGTAACCCGTTCCTGCTGCTGTCGGGCCTCAGCTTGTTGCCTCTGAGTTAACATCCAAGTAACCTGGGTGCTGTGAGATATTGTCAAAATAAACAGGATTTTAAAGCCCTCACGACCTCATTCAAAAAGGCTAGAACCATAATCAGCAGCACATTGTTACTTAAAGGTAAAAAAATCAGGTATGTAGAAATGTTTTGTACTTGTAATCTACGGCAGCCTGATGGTGATGGTGTGTCTGCTGCTGCTGTGGCAGGTGCAAAGTCTGATGGGGAAGCTGCTCTGCTTGCATGCTGTATGCAGCTGCGTAGCTGTCCTCTGGCCTCATCTTCTTTGGATCCCTCAGCACAGTGGAGGTGAGGTGGGGTGAGTGCATCATCACTGGTGTCTGCATGTTCTGCTCACGGTTCATCCAGACTGCATCACTGCTACTGCAGCTGTTCTCTTCTGCTACAGAAAAGTAAGAGAGAAAAAAACAGAACAGCATATTATAAAATCATATCTGTATACAGGGGTGGAAAGTAACAAATAACATTTACTCAAATTTTTGTAACTGAGTAGCTTGTACTCTTACAAAAGTAGATTCTCAGTACCTTGAGTAAACTTTGAATGTTCTACTTTTTACTTTTGCTTCTTCTATCTTGAGTATGATACTCTTGTACTTCTTACACCTCTGCCTGTATGACTATTTAAAGGCGAAAGAAAAGGGCTTAACCCTGTCCAACTTAGTAATGACACAGGTTAATACTCTAATAATGCATTAGCAACATTAAAAACAAACTGATAAAATATTTCTTTAAATCTCGTGAAGGGGCACACTTCATGATGTCATAATTCAAGTTTAATCACAAAAGTCTTACTCACCTTCAGGCATTTTCCTTTTGCCAACAGTGGATGTCTTAGATTTCTTACTCCTGACAGTGGATCCTCGACTGCTGATTCCACTAATGACAGACATGGTGTCATCATCCCCTCCGGCCTGTAGGGAGTTCCTGTATGAGATGAGGGGCAGCCAGCAGTCTTCCCTCTGCAGGGCCATCTGAAACGTCATGAACCGCTCCAGATACATGTGCCTGTTGAAGAGTGACATTAAAAAAAGGACAGTTAGGACCTTTCCAGAGCTCTTAAATACAGCTCAATACCCACAACAAACATAAACAACAGCAAACAACATCTTGTGGCTCAAACGTACACTGTTCTCTTGTCCTGCCGCATGAGTTTGCTGGAGAACTCGCTCAGGACATCAAGGAAGGCTAGATTTAGAGGAGGACCCCCCTCACCATGCGGACTAGGTTCCTTAAAAGCAAACTCAATTCCATCCCTACAACAAATACAAGGATTAGTGAACAAATAACAGAATTTTATAAAGAAATACATATGGCATTGAGTTGCATGCACATCTGTCAATCCCATCTTCAGTCCCTCAGGTTTTTTTTTTACTTACTTGTGTAACATTGCAATAGCCTCCCTGGTCTTTAACTGATCCAAGCCAAACGTCAACGAGAAGCGCCGTGCAAGCTCTTTTATGCCACAGAAGGCCGACGATGAACGATCCACATTAAAGCCAAGATCAGACAACATCTCATTGAACAACTACAAAAGGAAAAGAAACAAAAGCACACTTTACACATTTCTCTACAGGTGGTTTAAATTATTTAAAGCAACATTTCCCAAACTTCAGAATGCTGTGACCAAATTTGGGGCCTGAAACTCTTGGGTCCTCCAAAATCTTTGTACAAACACAATAGAGACTCAAAGTATTTTTCTTTAAATTTGTATTTCATAAAAAGACTGGGAGCTCTGAAAATTGGGACCCAAGTGGCATAGTGTCACCAGGTAATCCAATACCATTTAAACCACAATGGCTTCATTCATCAGAGGAATTAAATAATAAAAAGGTGACTTGAGTTAAAACTTCTGGCTGTGTCATTTTAAACGTGGTTTAATGTTTTAAATGTATCTATGGTTTTTAGTTTATGCAAATGATCTCTTGCTGCCCACCCAAACTATTTCTGGGACCCACCAGTGGGGTAGTGAGTTGTGTAAAAGACAGAACACAAAAAAAGCAAATACAAATCTGCAGTCTTATTTAAAGACCCTTACCGTTTGCAGGCTCAGTATGAGTGTCTTTGCACACTGAATTTTGTCGATTTGTCGTGTTTTACTCATCGTTTCCTTGATGATATCGCCATAGTCATTGTAATACTGAGGACAAAGCGAGAGATTAGGGTTATAAATTTCAGCAGAGGAGGAGAAATCCTTAATTATTGATTGTATAGACTAGTTTAAACTTACCCTCATATACTGTTTAAATATGTCTGCTCCTGTTTTCATTTCCACAACATTGTAAATGATTAATTTACAATAGGCAGCGAGAAGGTTCCTTCTCTTGTGCAGAGCCTCAATTTTACTGGCTTCATCATCTGGCTGTCCATCTAAAAAATACAAACAGAATAAATTTTTCATGTAGTCCCTGCTTCCCATTTTTTCATTAAAGGGGTCATTAAATAAAACAATGATTGACTCTCACCTGTGCTGTTGTTATCATCATCCTGATCAATGAACACTTGATCCAAAATGAAGTTAAGCAGCTCTGCCTGTAAAGAGGCATCTGGCATAAAGACCAGAGGTTCAAGCTGTTCCCGGCCTGAAGACATAATCTGATGGCTGAAGATCAACAGCAGATCACACAGTACTGTGAAGGCCTGAAATAAACACATAAATTCAGTTTTATCTCAGTACAGACTAACCAAATTTTCTGAAGATGATAGAAAAGCCAGGGATGAAAGATCTGCCTTAAGGGTGTTAACCAACCTGTTCTTTAACTGCTGTGTTGATGCTGTTCAGGTAACGCTGACACATCAAACAGAAAGCTCTCATTTGCTTTCTCAAGGTCACCATGTCACCCTAAAAACAATACAAGATCAGTAAGTCTTTAGTGAATGAAGTAATTCCTTCAAATTACCTTAATTTTTACAAACAGCAGATTAGATAATTACATTGTTTAACTAACTACTGTAAAACTTAATATCAATATCACAATTTACTGTCTGGCCGACCTAGCTTCATCTAGCCAGACATAGGGAGACAAGCGTCTACAGCATTCTTGTACTGAGCTAAGAAGCTTGCTGAGCCTGTTTAACTGCTGTTTAGCACTGGAAAAACACAAAAAAGCAGAAGAAAAAGAACAAAATTGACATAATTTTACACAAAACTCAAAGGGACGGACAAAATTGTTGGCATCCTCAACTTAATATTTGGTTGCACACCCTTGGGAAAAAATAACTGAAACCAATTGCTTCCTATAACCATCAAGAAGCTTCTGACACCTCTCAACAGGAATTTTGGACCACTCTTCTTTTTCAAACTGCTCCAGGTCTCTCCGATTTGAAGGGTGGTTTCTTGCAATAGCAATTTTAAGATCTCTCCGATGGTGTTCAATGGGATTTAGATCCGACTCATTGCTGGCCACTTCAGAACTCTCCAGTGCTTTGTCTCCAATCATTTTGTGCTTTTTGAGATATGGTTCGGGTCATTGTCCTGCTTGAACACCCATGACCTCTGACGCAGACCAAGCTTTCTGACACTAGGCCCTCCATTGCGGCCCAAAATCTTTTGAAAGTCTCCAGATTTCATGATTCCTTGCACACAGTCAAGGCACCCAGTGCCAGAGGCAGCAAAACAACCCCAAAACATTTTTGAACCTACACCATGTTTGACCGTAGGTACTGTGTTCTTTTCTTTGTAGGCCTCTTTCCGTTTTCTTTAAACAGCAGAATGACGTGCTTTTCCAAAAAGTTCTACCTTAGTCTCATCTGTCCACAAAATGTACTCCCAGAAGGATTGAGGCTTACCCAGGTACATTTTTGCAAACTCTAGTCTGACTTGTTTTTTTTGGGGCATTTTGTGCCTTTATTTGATAGAGGAGAGGACAGTGGATAGAGACGTAAACAGGGAAGAGAGCGGGGAGGGACATGCGGTAAAGGGCCCCAGGCCGGATTTGAACCCGAGCCGCCTGCGTACATGGGGCGCGCGCCTTAACCATTCTGCCACCTGCACCCCTAGTCTGACTTTTTTTATGTCTCTTCATCAGCAGTGGGGTTCTCCTCGGTCTCCTGCCATAGCGCTTCATCTCATTCAGATGACGACGTATGCTCTGAGCTGACACTTTTGCACCCTGAGTCTGCAGGACAGCCTGAATTTGTGTGGAAGTTGACTGAGGATGTTTATCCACCATTCCAACTATCCTGCGTTGCATTCTTTGGTCAATTTTCTCCTCCGTCCACGTCCAGAGAGATTAGCCACAGTTCCATGGGTTATAAATGCACAGTGGACAAAGGAATTTCAAGATCTCTAGAGATGGTCTTGTAACCTTGAGACTGTTCATATTTTTCCACTATTTTGCTTCTTAAGTCCTCAGACAATTCTCGGCTCTTCTTTCTCTTCTCCATGCTTGGTGTGACACACACAGGCACACAACACAAAGGTTGAGTCAACTTTTAGACATTCTAACTGGATTCAGGTGTGATTTCTATATTGCCAGCACCTTTTACTGCCACAGGTGAGTGTAAATGAGCATCACAAGCTTGAAATAAAATGATTTACCTGCAGTTTTAAAAGGGTGCCATTATTTGTCTGGCCCCAATTTTGAGTTTTGTGTAAAATTATGTAAATTTTGACTTTTTTCTTCTGTTCTTTTGTGTTGTTCCAATGCACATAAATGAAATAAACGTGAATACCAAAAACATTTGTAATTGCAACAATTCTGGGAGAAATGGTGTATTTTCTGGAAAAATTCCAGGGGTGCCAATATTTCCATCCATGACCGTATGCTTTTAATTGAAACCATGATATACTATCAACCAGGGGTGTAACGGTTCACAGAGGTCATGGTTCAGTTCGAATGTAGGTTTTGGGGGTCATGGTTCGGTTCACTGATTAAAAAAAAAAAAAAGTCCCAGATTTACATGTCTAGATATCCCTCAATTATATATTTTTTTTACTAATGTTAATGCAACTAACATATTATTTAGAATTTCAAAATATAAATATGAATCAATTGATCCATTCTTTGTTCCAAGTAGTGTTAAGAACTATCAGTGATAGTCGGTACATCATGAGGTTTAAACCTGTGACAAAAAAGAGGAAAACAAAAACATATGTACAACGGAAAGCAAACCAGAAAACAGCCATATATCTCCTGGTTGACAAAAGTAAAATAAATACATTTGCAAATTAAAATACATGCTTTCTAGAACAATGTATCTTATTTATGATCTATGAATAGTGCTGTAACTGTTTTGAATTTAAAAAAAAAAAAGCTGCTGCAGTGATTCTTCGTGCAAAATCCTTACTCGTCTGAATCAGTTTAGGATCCAAGACTGGCTCATACAAACACAGGATGGGGATGGGATGTAACAGCAGTGTCTGAGCAGAGTGCTTAAATGCACATTTCTCATCACTGTTCTCTACTTCTACCGGTCCGTGTATAGTCTTTAAAATGTATTAGCGGCGGTAATATCTTCAACCCTCTCTGCTTTCACATCTGGAGGTTTTCTTTAGAAACAGTGCCAAGATGAAGAGAGGGAGAAAAGGGCAGCGGGGCTCACTGCTCTGCTGCTCTTGCAGCGGAAGCGTAGCAGACTTTTCTACTTTGTGTGTTTTAATATGTCGGCTACTTCCTCTTCTTTGTTGGTGGTTTAACAGTGGTAACCAGACTTACCAGCATTACAGCTGCCAAGGTTGGCGGATAAATCCTCTAACATTTATTTTCTTTCTTTTATTTTTCTAATGGTTTGGACGTATTTGTTGTGGGACTAGGTGCACCACGAAAACAAAAACCGTTACACCCCTACTATCAACTGAATTAAATTTGTAGGGTGAGAGACAGAGTACAGATGGGCCGTTTTTGAATGAGCCTGTTCAACAAAACGGCTCTTTAATGTGAGCCTCAGTAGCTAGCTCCTGTTTGAGTGCCAGTTTCCTTTCCTCCATCCATTGTCATTATTTAATCCACATTTAAAAGGCCAAACTGGTACCAAATGAAGAGCTCTACAGAGCTGAGCTAAATGATCTAGATCTCTTAAAAGAGACATATTTCCCATCACAATGGACATGAGTGGAGAGACATCAGCTGAGGAAATACAGTAAAGATCAGAGTTTATTGTACTGAACGGTGACAAAACTGTACTGAACCAAACTGGACCACTTTGTGGAAAAGGACCATCTATGAGCAGGGTGTGACACAGCTCATCCAGGCTTTAGAAGGAGGTTTATTAAATTCCTGGATGCTGTCGTTTCTTGTGATTTTTTAAAAAACTATTTTTTTGCCTAAATATTTCACTACTTTTGGGACACAAAAGAAGCTTAAGTATTAAGAATGATTTTATTTTTTTACTTTGAACGCTTGGCATAGTCATGAACAGCACAAAACATGGCCTTTTCAGTAACGCTTCTCTAAGTAGAAATCAATTCTTGTCCTCCAATGGGAGTTCTCCACTGCTGCATGATGTCATCCGCCATGTTCGAGTTATAAGAGTAGAATATTACTTTTTAAAATGAGAGCAACACCACTCAAAATTAGGAGTGAAGACTGAAGTGTAGCTGAAAGGAAAGTTTGGTTGGCTTCTGATACCTTCTTTGCTTTTTTTCTATGTGGCACAGAAATCAGTCGTTGAACTTTATACTCTTTCAGTGGGGTTGCCATCAGCAAGTTTTATGCCCACTGTGCTGTCTTGTGTTTTTGCTTTTTTAAATTTTATTTTCTTTTTTTTATCAGTCTTATATTTTGCCAGATTGACCCAGTTATTTCTTTTCTCTTTTTTCTTTTTCCCCCTTATACTAAAGAACTCACAGTTATATATTACAATTGTTAGATCTTGATGTTATGAAAAATTCAATAAAATAAAAATCACTGTTAATCATCTTTCTGGAAAGGCAGAGCACTTTTTAACTGATTTTAATATTGTCACATCTTTCCTTATAGAAATAATTTGCATAATTTCCTTAAAATACCTCACGATAAACATGTAAATACCTTTACTGACGTGCTGTCTGAAACCTTCGCCAGGTGCCACAGGATGATGTAATGTGTGCACTGCATTGAATGAATCACAATCTGTGAGGAGGAGGCAAGCAGATCAGATGAGCCAAAATATTACATACATTCTGTGCATTAACATGTGATTAACAAGGTTATCCTGAGAAATCAGTTAACTGGAGACCACATAAAACTGCTATAATCTAACTGCTTAGAAATGCAATAAATCTTAAAACGTACTATTTCCCCCTTATCCCAAACTTCAGCCCTTATCAAGCATACACTCAAGACAGACAGTTTCCTGGGTTGCACACTGTAATGTTGACAACATAGCCAAGATTACAGACAAAGTAACATAGTAACATAGTAACAGAGCACTGTAAAGACAGTTTTTCCTATATATCAACCATCTGCCCATTTCTTCATGCAACCCCACTCTATGCAGTATTTAGTAAGGGGCTTTGGATATGTGTTTTAGCTGTGCAAGTCTGAGAGGGCAGTGCTTTTTAAAATGAAATTTGTCTAAATTTCACAGTCAGATATTCTATTGTGGAGACTAGATTAGACTCTTTGAGTTTCCATTATGCTGGCTCCAGTTTCGGTCAGAAATGATACCCTCTTCTGCTTAGTTAACTTTACCAGCCTGGGACTTTTGCCAATTAAAAGAGATATAAAACTTAAGTTAATTATCATCTAGTATGACGATACCTGTTCAGGCATATCTCCATTCTGCAGACCTGTGTTGAGAAGCCTGTAGTTGCTGGTGAAGAGATCCCACTTTGAAAGGTCGTGTGCACTAGAAAGAAAGAGATCACAAAAAACATTAATAACACAAAACAGAACTCCTGAAAATATCAGCATCGATCAAAACCATGTCCAATGGTTTACTTGTGGAAAGCGCTGATCTTCTTGAGTGTAGATAAAACCTGATAGGCATCGTCCTCATCTGGCTCTTCACCCTGAGAAAAGGAGACAAAAAACTCCATGAAATCCTGAACACTCACCTCTTTGTTTCTGCACCACTTGTAAAAAGAAAAAAAATACTCCTTCACCTCTTGAAGGAAGTCCTCCAGGAGCCTGTTGAACTTGTCTACAAGCTCGTCAAGAAGCTGGGAGCGAGCGATGTCCACGCGGTTGTAGATGGTAAACTCTTCGTTGCAGAGATAGTGGTAGGTGGTGGAGCAGGCCTCCAGGACCTCAGTGTCCGTGTGCTTATCCTGGACCTCCCAGATTTGTCGCAGCAGGGCATCCAAATGCTACATGAGGAGGTGAAAGCATGGTTTCAATGGGCCTGAATGTAATATTCTTGATTGATGATATAAAAGAACTACAAAAGGGACAAACCTTTTCAAGCCGGCCAGTTGTGTAGATGTCAAGATCAAAGTACTTAGGTATTTGTAGCAAGTTGGTCACCTTATCAATATCGACACAGTACTGGGGCAAGAAAAAAGAAGTCAATTAGGTTAAATGGCAGGAATCAAACCTGTTGTCCAAAGGATTGCGCAAGCAAACTCAAGAGATTACCTTTGCTAACAACAGAGGTAAAGCAACTGCAAACATCTCTGTGATCCGTGTCCGATCATCCAGCTGGGTTTTCTTCTCTTTTGCAGTCAGGACCTTTTAATGCACAAAAAACATGTTAATATGAAACACAAGAGGCACAAGATAATCCTCTGTGTATGGACCATGACGACCCAACACTCACCCTTTTCCCTGTGCCTCTGCCCACTGGAGGGTGGCATTCACAAGCTTGTCGAACAGCACACAACATGATCTCAACCAGAGCTGTTTCCTGGCGATCAGTCAGGGCTGAGAAACACAGGCACAGAGAGTTACTGACAGTGTTATGAAAACAGCCCGTCCAACTGAGTGAGCAAAGATGAGTAACAAAAGCTTGGAAAGAAGTAAAGAAAAGCATTTTTCTCACACTGAAGCTGAAACTCTAAGCAAGTATCTGGGTTAAAGAGTGGACCCTTACCTTCTTCTCCGGGCACGGGCTCATCCAGCAGCAGGCTGATCATTGTCTCCCAGTCCTTCAGCAGCTCTGAGCCGCACTCCCACAAACTGTCTACCAGGTAGGCCCCGTGTTCATGGAGCTGTAAAACACAGAATAATAGTTGCATTATGTTAAAATATACAGGGAAAAAAAAGGAGTCATGACCTGATGTTTCACTTGATAAAAAAAATCAAATCTTTATCCTATTCTCGAATAAGATCCAAACACTCTGAGCTAAAATTCTTAAAAATTAGATTATTTTACTCCTACAAAGTAAGAAGTAAATGTGTTTACCTCACTCTCCAAGAAAAAGAAGACAGTGG
Source organism: Cheilinus undulatus (assembly GCF_018320785.1). Classification (NCBI taxonomy): domain Eukaryota; kingdom Metazoa; phylum Chordata; class Actinopteri; order Labriformes; family Labridae; genus Cheilinus; species Cheilinus undulatus. The sequence goes on along the minus strand of NC_054876.1, from coordinate 20,566,026 downwards.
TCTTGATGAGGCTGCCATTTAGACTCTGCCTGCCCCTCCTGGGGAGCCCCTCTTCCTCAGGACTCTGATGACTGAAGAGCCTTCAAACATTCGAATAAAGAAGCTGTTAGAAATGTCGGTTTGGTGAGGTGAAATAAGCAACGCTCAGTCATCAGTCACTTTGACAAGGATAGGGGTTGTTGGGTTTGATTTAACGTTCTTTTCAATTGCAACCATATTCCACTGTTTGTGTAACCATCCATAGAAAAACCACATTTTTAAGTTCTTCACACAAATATTTTTTTGCCGTATTTTAAGTAAAACACATTTTGAGGATTTGCTGTTTTAGAACAATAGTTGTTTAGCTGATTTGACTTAACTCATGATGCAGAATTCATGAAAATGTATTAAATGGAATCTCACAGAGTAACAAAACTAGACAAGCAAATTTCTTGATTTGCCATAAAAAACAACCTTCATTTAAATTAACTAATATGAATTTTAAGTGGAGTTAACCGTTCTGTTCTAACCCCGATATCTCATACAGCATGCTGACCTTCCAAGAATGAATCGGAAATTAGAGAAAAAAATAATAGAAAGAATTAAACCCTTACTTCTTAAACAGAAATTCTCCTGCTGAAACAGCAATGGGTCGATGTGCAGAGTAAACCAGATGATACACACTCTCACAGTCCTCTGCTGTAAGAACTTCATCGCTGCTCCTGGTAGACGATAAGAAGAAATTTTTTAATTGTGAAGCCTGATTTAATGATTCTGTGATTTCTGTGGACAAGTTTTTATGTGAAAAAGGTTGATCTCAAACTTCCCAAAGAGTTTGTGTGTTTTTAACATTGAATGTCATAAATAATATGTCTGAGTTCCAAAAAATTTGGCTAGACAAAGCCAATAGCACTGGAAGTTACTCACTGTAAGACCAGCGTCAGAAGTTTAATGGCTTGCACTGCGACGTCATACTCCTTGTCCAGAGTCATGGACACGATGCGGTCCTGTAATGAGAGGATGTTTATGTTTCAGATAGAAAAAGCTAATGTAGCTCCCACATCACTTGTCTTATTGTGAATGGATGTATTATCATTAAACCTATAGAACTGGTCTTTAATTATTCACATAAAGAAGTGATGAAGTGATAACACATACACATTTTAGGATTGAACAAGGTTTGACTTGTAGTAAAATGCTGCAGTTGCTGGCTCACCTTGAAGCGACTTGTGAAGAGCTCTAGTCGTACTCCGAGCTCTCTGTTGTAGAACAAACCTTGCAGAGCCGTCAGGCACTTCAGCCGCACCTCACCTTGCTGCCGTCAGAGCAGAAAAATAAAATATGTTTACAAGAGATGTTAGCTTGTTTATCAACGCCAACCAAAGAATTATCAAGATTCTGACACAATATGATATGAAATACATCAAATTAAAGCCTGGAGACACCAAAGGTTGCATAGGTATATGATAGAGAAGAACTTCTCTTAACTTAAATTATGAAAACATTCTGTGCTCATAATGTTACCCTTAACATAAAAAAGTTACAGAGCTAAAGTGCATTCACTGGGCACAAACGATCCTGAATAATGACATTTTGGGAGTTTATCAGCTTTTCTTTAAGTAAGATTAGTGATTTATTTTTACAAAACATGAAGCTATCAGTTAGCTCACCTTATCATGCATGGTCCAGCCCACATACTTCAGGTAGCTGTCATTGAGGAAGGCATCACTGTACAGCTTCATCCACATGCCAATCTCTTCAATACAAATCGCTCGGATTTCAGCTATGGCGTCCCTTTGCAAACACAAGAGAAAACCTATTTTGATAAGATGCCTTTAAATAAACATTAACTATTTGATCAGTTGCTCTGGACTATGCACTTGTGTTGGTGTTGGCATTAATTTTACACTAGAGGGTGCCAACGAGCCAAAAAAAACACTGGAGGTGCCAGTTTGTTGCATTAAGACTCAGTGAGATAAAATGCACATCAGAAAATCCTCAGTTAATATTACAGTGTGCAGGTCAAAAAAGGCTTGACTTACCGATATCTGTGAACAAATACTCCTTTGAAAATTGCATTCATCATGTTTTCAATTTCATCTTGATTTTCTTGAAGCTGTAAAACAAATTAAAAGGATATATTTGCATCAGTGAGCAAAAACACAATTCCAAGAAAAACCTTTTTTAGACAAGTGCTGCAACAAGAGTTTTGATAGATGTCAATTTAGTAATTATAAAGGGCAAAGCTCATGCTTTTAGCTATTTGTCTCATTTTCCACTAACAAGACAAATAAGCCTGAGCACGAATTCCTTTTTAAAGCCAGAATCAAATCTGGGTTGTGTCTCAATTAGGGTAACCTCTACAAGGGATTTTTTTTTTTTTTTGTTTTGGTGCAACACTACACACAAAATAGAATACGATGTAGAAACCAGGAAAAATAAGTAATTCTTATTTAATTTACAAAATTAAAATCATTATAATATTGATGTATGTACATCTTGAGCACAAATGTGCAACATGATGGTTGGGAGTCAAGAGAAACAGTCAATAATCCTGCATGCATGCAGCCAATACTGATGTAATAACATAACGACAGGCTTCACATTAATGTCAAGTGACAAGTGGCAGAGTGTGTCTGTGTCACTGGTGGAGGAGGGGGTCAGGACCTTATTGATAAGGGTCTCAGAGTAACGGTATCATAATATATTTAACAACATGATACTGGGAGTGGCCTGCATCTCTATTATGACCGAAGTGAGAGATTCCCCCCGAATTCATGACAGCAATAAAGCTGTATTGCTCCATATAATGCCCTACTTAAACTCCAAATTCAGTCAGATTAAGCCAAAGTTACACTGGAATAAATAGAAAATGTGGAAAAGTCAGACTTTTTCTAAGTTGCATGTACTGCAGGTCTGGACCGATCATACATTTCTTTCATATTTAGGAGACATGATTTTCTCAGTACAGACAGGGCTAATTTTTTTAAATAAAATTTGTAGAAGATATAAAGTTAATCTGAAAGTTAATAAGGCTACGTGTAATTGAACCAGCTTTGCAGTATCAAGCTTTGGAGAAAATGTACAGTTTTCACTAACACATATACTACACAACTTCATCCTGACATTAAATATATTCCTGGTTTGATCTGCATGCCAACATTTTTTATTATTGTGAATTTTTTTTCCATTTATGTACAGTTTACATTGTTGTTTGGTTCCTATGTGTCTTGCTGCTTGTGTTTTGTGAAGTTTTGTGTTCATTTGTGTATATCATCAACCTGCTAAGGAGCTACAGATGAAATACAGCCTATGGCTATAATATGACATATTGACATGTTTATGTTCATGAATGTGCTCTGTCTCCATATTAAATGAATAAATAAGACAAGATGTTTTATTTCTGACCTCTTTACGCTTCTGTAACAGGAGCTCCAGCCTGTCATTGGCTCTTTTTGCAACAACCTTGTTTCTCTCCGCCTCGTACTGTCTCTGCGTGTTGTCCATGTTGATGCTCAGGTTTAAAGCGACGTTCACCAAGGCCGTCATCAGCTTCATGGCTGGGGAAGATCACAAAAGGTAAAAAACACCCATGAAGAAATAGAAGCATGAGGAAATAGCATAAAACAAAGTGAAACACGCATATTAAAACAGACCTGCTAGTGTACTTGTGTGTCTGAACGCTCGGACCTGTGAGTCTGACAGGCCTGTGAGCAGGGAGATGACCGTATCCATCATATACTCGTCGTAAATAATGCTGTACTGACACTGACGCACCAAAACAGCAATGAAATCACAGAAGCTTGTCCTGAATTTCTTCCACTGTGGTCCTGACAGAGTTAATGGATAGTCACCACTGTCCTGTTTAGTGATAATAAAGAGAAATCATCAGACTCAGATCAGGGAAATTACACATTTACACTATTACAATTTCAAACATTTCTCCTATTGGTATCCACATAGACTTATGCTTAGATTTGCCTTCAGCTTCAAAATAAGTTCAGAAAAATAAAGTAGAAACACGGGCTGTATCACCTCATCAAACTCCTCTGTCATTTTTCTGATGATTTCAGAATTCTGCATATGTCTGAACATCTCTCCACTCACAGCACCTAGTAGAAGAATCATACAACGGCAGAAAATTAATCTCTTTATTTTGCTTTACAGCGCCAAAACCTAGAACATATATAACACGTGATAATATCAGATATTTACCTTTACAGCCAGAGCACTGGATGAAGAAGTTGATTAAGTCCAAAAGAGCAACATCCCTGTCATGTTTGTATGCCTCAATCCAGTCATCAACTACAGACTGGAAAATATAAACATAGAATTCAGTCAGAGTCCAATACAATTTATTCAATAACTGAAAAATGTAAACAACAACCACAATTTTAAATGTTTTATATCAATAAAGATATCCTCAAAAAGTAAGAATAACAACTTGATCACTTCTCCCTACCTGTGTTGCACTCTTCCCCATTTTAACCACCTCAAACAGGGTCATATTCTCCATCCCATTCTCCTGGTGATAACCATTTACCCAGCCGGGACCAGGGACCCTCCCTGCTCCCCCACCTTTGGCCTTATCCCCGAGTGCCTTCTTCCCTTTCCAGAGAGCCTGTTGAGGACAAGGTATTAAGTTCAGTGCAAAAGTGTCATGATTACATGATAAGTCTAAGCAATATGTGATTCTGCAAAGACTTGTGAAAGGCAGGAAACACACAAGATAATCAGTCTGATTTTGGGACCAACTATCCATTCAGACCAACGTTAGCATCTGTCCCATTATCCGATGGTTCTAAAGACAATCTTGACAGATTTCCTGTTTTCTGAAGAGTGATTTAACCATTCCTGATGTGTCTGGAAGACAATCAGAATCTTTAATGATTAACATGTTCAAATTTCTGAAAAGAAATCCTGTCCTGTGAGGGGGATGTACAGGATAGTTGAGCATCATAGTTTGAACAGAACTCTAGCTCTACTAGAGGCAAGCTGGCTGAAGAGGGCAGCACAACAACACAATGCAAACAAAAAACATCTTGTTCACTACAGGGCTCAAATGTCAAAATTATTCATTGCACCAAAGTATTGAGGAATGCTGCTATTCATTAAACTGAAGTAACAAGTGCATAGCACACTTCTATGAGCAGGTGAGTGTATATTTTTACAACTCAGCAATGGCCCACCTTAGTTTGCGTGTTCAGACCTTCATTTTTTTAAGCACAACTTACACAACCATGGTGACGATGGTAAACTTGAAGCATAAACTTAGATGGCTGTAAGAAATAGAGGGCCAACTTGTTGATGTGTGACATCAGCAACAACATGATTGTTTATACAACATCTCCTGTAAAAAAAAAACCACAACTGATCTGACAAAGAGAAGAGTTGGACCAAAAATGCTGCTGCAGCTGATGCACACTACACACTAAATGATCAAAAATGTTAAACCTGTCGTTATTTGCTGTCATTTGGGGGATCTCACACAATTCCTCAACCTGTTAATATTATTAAAATCTTTTTTTGTGTGCCAGGCTTAAAGAGAAAATGAACTAAATCCACAAGGCAACCAGTTTCCACTGATGCTAAGCAACTGATGTAAAGTGTAAATGCTGGAATAATATAACTCTGCTTTGTTCAAGGTTTGAAAGCTCTATAACTTTTAAACTGCTAAACATCAGAAAAAAAAACAAAAAAACAAAAAGTGACTCTCCAGAGTGCTGTAAGGCCACATTTTAAAATGAAATTAACATATATGACTTCTAAAGAATTTAACATTAGGCCAAAGTTAAAATGAGCATTTATCCGACACCCATCCAATATTTCTTGATAATATAACACAACACTATAGGAAAAACATAAACTAACAGGAAACGTCAACAGAAAATCTTAACACACTAGTCAACCATGAGGACATTGTAGCACTGCACATCAGGGTGTAACTACTCCCTAATGTGAGCTAGGCAGTGGCTAAATGCTATTGTTAGCAGTTGTTGTCTTACTGTAGCTTTAACAGATATTATGTGGTCCCATAAAATATGTGTCCCTCATCATTTTATAACAAGCTAACTCAAATCAACATGACAGCTATGACGCTCAGATCCCACTGTGGTTGTGTGAATATGATGAACAGCTTAAGGAATAAAACTGTGTCCCAGTGTAGGATTGAATCTCTTTATAGAGAGGGACATAGCAATAAATTATTTTCTGAACAACCACACCTGCTGAGTATCACAATGCTTATGCTCTGTGTTAGCGCTGTGATATACTGGGAACCAGTCCAGTAAAATTCATTGGGATTGGCTAATGATATAAGTTTAGAAATACATACCATGCCCTTTCCGGTCTTTGCATTTCTGCCATCAGGATCCTCAAGGTCGGTATCTGATGACAACTGGGATTCTGCCTCCCTAATCACAACATATTCAGTCATTACAAGCACCAATAGACTTCAAATACAACATTACAGTCCCTTGATACAAATAGTAGTCTACAAACTAACAAACACACAAAAAAATAAGTTTCCTTTAATGTGTGGCTTACTGAGGATATTGATACTCTGCGTGCAAATCCTGCGCTGCTATCATTTCTTCAACATTTTCTGGATGTGCTGGAGTAAATGCTTCTACTGCTCTGGACCCAAAACAAGGTTTCTTCTCAGCTCCACCTGGAAAATAAGACAAAATAGAGAGGTTTGAGGATGAATGAAGAGCCGACACTGACTGAAATAAAACAGTAAATTATACATTACACCAGGGCAACAACTCAGGGCCACATGTAGTACTGAAGACCAGTGCAGTAAGAGAAGGTGTCTATTTCTATGGCAAAAAATTGCACATCGGACTCAAACCACTGGATGATTTACTCCACTACAAGGCAAAGCATAGCACTCTATTGCATTTGAGTCATGTCAGCACAAGAAATGAAAGAATAACCATTGAATGAGAGGGTCCTAGTTTCTTATTGGCACGTTTAATCAGGCTGCTGGAGAAGTAATTCCCCAGTAAGTGGCTCATTCAAAATGTGGATTGTGAAAAATCACCACTTTATGGCACAGTCATTTCACACTGCAAGTTTATTTTTCTTAATTTACATGTTGAATAATAACATGTGCTGCTTGTGTCTCTTCTTAAGACCAAACAGGCCGATGGCATTCTTTATTACATGGTGATAAGGCCAGCAGAGCAGGAAAAAGAACAGGTGCTAACAAGAAAATGAACAATCATTAATCTCTATTTAGCTCCTTTAGGTTAGGGGTCCTGATAACATACATTACTGTCACACTGACATGACATAGAGGTGCTGTGAAAAAGGCCAAAAGAAAGAACTTTTATTGCTGATCATTTGTACAGTCAGTTAGTCCTTGATGAAGTTGTGAAAACTGCATAACGTTTCTAAAAGATACCACAAGATAAAAAGACTCAATCTTTGTTGATTTAATGGCTAGTGTCAAAAAAGACAGAAGCCTTAAAAACTATAGATCTTAAGTCAGATCTCAAAGAAAAGCCACTTAAGAGTTAAAAACAGAGAAAGTATTGTTTTCATGACATAAATACAAATGTGTGCTATGTAATTGGGACAGTGTGGGAATTTACCTGCAATCTTAGTATTGATGAACAAAAAATATAACCCACTATTTTGTACCAAGGACTTATTATATTGGATTGATCACAGGTATATTGGATTGATCACAGGTATTGGCATATTCATTGTTCAGCTCTACGTTGTAGAAGGTACCACAATGAAACTTTATTGTTTTTGTTTTGTTTTGTTTTGTAGGAGTCACACTGTTTTTTTCCTGCAGCAGGACTTAGCTTAAGTCTGCACATTTGCATTCAGGTGAGTAGATTAATCATCATTAACTGTTTGGCTTTTTTGACTGCCAACCTTAAAGTTAGATAACTGAGGCTATTTTTCTTGTTTTTATTGCTGAAATGCAATGTTGTGATTGTTTTTTTGTGCGTTTGTTGTGGAATTTTAAAGGCCCAGTTAGGGAAGAGTAATGGAAATTAGCTCTGGCTATAAATGTTGTGGTGTGCAGCAACAGTTTACTTGCTTCAAACTTGTCCCTACACAAATAAACATGAAATAAAATAAATAAATATTTTTTGTCTACTTAATGCAAAGACAAAATCATACTGCCCTATTATAATCAAATGATGTATGTTATTCACAGCTCCCAGCCCTACTGTCCTGACCTCTTGGATACAAACTTAAAGGAAAAAGGCTGGTGTAAGATAAAAGTTACTGTTTGCCATATGATGAGACATCAAGAACAAACATTAAAGCTGCAACTGCTGGCAGATCAGAAGGCAATATTGATAGCTTGTATACAAAGTACTAGTATCTGACCTGTCTCATATCTTCTACGATGAGTATTACCTTTTACCAACTGGCAGATGATATCAAGTCTACAAATGCAAAGTGAATCCATTTAAACTCATTTGTGCCCACCTTAATCAAAATTCTGAATAATATTTGTCTTGTATTTGTACTTTCTCTAAATCATGTGGTGTTTCATGTGGATCAGTGCAATATGGGTGATGATCAACATCTGTTCCTGAACTTTTCTGATTTGTATTGGCATGTCTTTCCAAATTTGTTTTGACTGTTTCAGTGTTGTTGTTGTAGTCATTAGTTTCTCTGTAGAGGCAGAGAAATGAGTGTAGGAATTGAATCCTGAGACAAATTTCCCCATGGGGACAATAAGAAGGTTGTATCATATCATATCATAGGTAATTGAATCATCTATGTATAACTGATAATTGTATTTTGCCTCGGGGGGTTACTTGACAAGCTCATTTGGGTTTAATTGGCTTCTCCTGCACATTTGTTTAATTATTATATAACTTCCAAATTTTCATGCTCTCCATGTATTGCATTTCTTGTTTTGTTTATTTTTCAATTTCTTTGTTCATATGTGCAATGAATTAAAATAAATCATAGTGTATTACACTGCTGAAGAGATGAGTGGCCTCATAAATTGGCAGGAACTACCACAATAAATATTACAGTTCTGTCTTTGGCAAAATGATTGGTCTTGTTTATACTTGAGTTTAATCATAACACTTATTAAATCTCCATAAGGCTTAATCAGCTGTATGGTTGTAATGTATATCACTATATATGATTGTATATGTTAAATATGTTATAGTAATTTTACATTTATGTTTTACCCCCTTTTTTCAGTGTGTATTTTGTTTATGTCTATTATTTGTCACGTTTTCTAATTACATTCCTCCTGTACGCGTAAATACTTAATTTTATGTTATTATTTCTTAAATTTTGATAAATATATTCTGCATTGTTAAATAGAGTATAAAATGGCATATTACACAATTTAAGAACTCACTCTAACAGACTTAGGGAATGTGATTGTATAGTTTAACTCTTCATTTTAAAACGGTGTCTTAGCCAATATTTCCTAAAAACCTTACATAACAAGGTTACGGTGTAATTTGCCCGGACAACAGCGGGTCAAATGCTGATGTCGGTGTTAAAACTTTATCTATTACTTATCATTGAAGCTGACAGTACAGGGGAAATGTGCGTGGGCGTGTTTATATAAACACAGGCACATTGTAAAGGTCTATCCCGACAGTAGTCTTCATGTCATGGTGGTTCTTGTTCTGACCAGACCAGGGGCCTGACTTTGGACTCAGACGACCATAAAAGGAAATGCGTACTGGGTTTGTATGCCACCGCCAGTTAACGTTACTTTCTAACACAAGTAACGCAGACGTCACGTTAATATTTTCAAACGCTTTAATGTCAAGAAAACCCAAGACTATTTTAAATAACACAAATCTATTCCAAAATTGCTGTGACACGCGCAGTTGTACACTTCCGAAGTAGAAACACATCTGCAGATGTTTGTGCTAGTGACATCCAGCCTCGTCTCTTCCTGACGTGCAGTCTGTGCTACGACAGCTAGCTGCTCTTTGGCTAATAATCTGTGTACTGTTATTTGCGATACAATCCTGTTAGCTTCATTTTGGCATTTTCTTTAGGTTCTTTATTCATATCGAGTGCTAAAGAATTAGGACAAAGATCCACTTCGTGGTTTTGTGATTCTAGAAGCACCAGAATACCTGCAGCTCGACTAGCATTGCCGTTAGCTCTATTAGCTTTCCAGCAACACCGCTTGCTACTGAACATCAAGTGGACGCTTACGTCTCCTTAACAATTTACAGTAACTTTACATTTTAACCAAGTCATAATGTAGTCCTTGACTTCTTGTTACACTTGTGCGAAGTGCATATTTAACTACCCGGAACAGCAGCACCAATGACAAATTCCCTGGATGTTAACGTAGCGTTAGGCTATCCGCCATTTTACAACTTACCTCGTTTTAAATCAAAGACGGACTGTAACCAAATAATCCAAACGCTGTAGGCTTTGCAAAGAGGATGCTGTCTTTAATTCCCTACACAAACTATCATTTGTCAACCCTCTGAAATAATGTAATTAACAGCTAGCTAACGTTGAGAAGCTCCTCGGTGGCTAATATAGCCTAAAAGGCACAGTTTGTATTTTCGTTGTTTTGCATGCAGCACACACACCACCTGTCGGTGACAACGAGAACAGCAGGTGAGGGTCCATGTCATGTCTGCTGATCACAGCTGTGACTGTCAGACTCCAAATATACATCATAATATGGATAATAATAAATATAAACATATTAACAAGCAACACTGACCCCTGTCAGAAAAATATGGACTTTAACCTCCTGACACCCGAGTTTTTATTTAATATGCATTTCTGATATCTCCTACTTATTTAGGATTAGTAGAACCTGATGAATTTAACAACTAAACATTCTATCTCAACAAGTAGTTTAAAAAGAAAATGATGTTGTCATATGAGGACAGTGGATTTGTTTTACTGCAGAACACAGTTATGTCACCGTTGTGTAGCACAATATTGGTAATTCTACCAAATTTGTGCAAAACCAGAGTTGGATGTATGCTGAAAAAAAAAATATTCCCATCATTTTTTTTATGTTTGTGTATTGCAGACACTTAACATGCACATTTCTACATTTTTTTCCACTTAAATCTTGCTTTGTATTTTCACAGTTTCCAAACATTTTCTGTCTTCCACATATGTCACAACTGAAACAAAACCTTTTATGAGAAAAATGAAAGCTTTTCAAAAGTAAAAATATATTCAGTTTTTTTTCTTTCTCTGTGTGTAATCATCATTCTTGTTGTAAATTTATTTAAACTTGTTTCAAAGATAAGGAGTCATTAGTTTTAATCTACATTTAACTAAACCAGTTGTTCTAAATCAAGGGGCTGGGATTCCCCTATACACAAATGGAAAGGCACTAGGGTTGGGTATCATCTGGGTTTTCCTGATGCCGGTGCTAAATCGAAATGTGAGATGAAAGTCAACAGGAGAATGAAACCTGTTTGGGTATCATAAATGATTTGCAGGAAAATACGTTATAAGGTACCAGTCAAACATGGGATAAGGAAAGAAAACTGGTGTAACTTAACACATAAATCACACAAATTCCATAAGGTATTTCTTGCCTTTTCTTGGGTGGCAGGGTATCAAAATGAAGTATTGATATCTGTGTCTTAATTTGGTCTGATAGATATTAGATGTTTTGGTCCCAGTACCAGTTTTTGATACTCATCCCTAAAAGGCATCCGTGTTTATATTCTACATTATGTTGATACTTGTAGCTGTTCTGTCTCTTGTTTTTTGAAAAAAATGTCTAAAACAGCATTTTATTCTGAAACACTTTATTAGACCAATCAGATGTAGCAAACAGGAACACAGACACACACAGCAAAAGCAGCAACACCTGCAAGCTCACACACAGACACAGTTTTTCAGTTCTCATGTCTGCATAAAATGGAGGGACTGGCAGAGATAAACGGTAGCTCTGTGGGTTAACTTTCCACACAAATGCAAAGTTAAGTAGGCTTTTATAGTTTCTAACAACTTTTCATCTCAAAGTTGTAAAAATCTGATACAAGAAAGTGACTCTAGACTCATGTCTAATCTGCACTACTCACTTTCAGTCTTTCTGACGTTACAGAGCATTTTTCATTGAGAAAAGCCACAGTTAGCTCCGTCAGTCATAAAAACCAGGAAAGAAACATTCTGTATGTGACTCTGATGAATGCAATTCATTTTAATTTACTTTCTTAGCCTACTTCCTAATCTGTGCCTCTTCATTGCTATTGGCTAGTTTTTCCCTAATAATTTGACAGCTTTTTCAAAAAAAAAAAAGGGGATTGTTGTTTCAGCATTTTCTTAAACCACATGTTGAATAGTAGACGGATTAATGCACTAATCAACAAAGGTCAACCATGAGGTACAGTGGGCCATAAACACAGATTAAAGAAAAAAATAAGTCCTGTATTACTAAAAAAAAAAAAAAAAAAAAAAGTTAAAATCCTGCTGTGAAATTTGTTTGTTTTTAGGGTTACTTAGTTAGTAATTAACAGTGATTCAGAAAAAAAAATGTTCAATTGAAGAAGATTGATAAATAAGTGATACAGTGATTTATTGGCCTTATTTAAATTTATTTAAAATATGTACACTCCTGCTTTTATCAGTAAAACGTATCAGTATTGAGTACCCGTATCGGCTATACTGTCCTTCTGTTCAATTAATAATAATAATAATAATAATAACTTTATTTGTATAGCACCTTTAAAAACAGAGGTTTGCAAAGTGCTTTGACAATAAGCAGAAACACAATAAAACAGAGCATCATCATAACACAAGCAAAAACATAAAGATCAGACAGAGATCAGATTGGTATCAGATCTATATGAAATTTTGCAGTATTTCCCACCACTAGCGCAGAGGTTAGAGTAAGAAGCTCAGGAGTTGACAGTCTGTTATGTTCTGTTGGTGCTTCATTCAAATGTTCAGGGCTCATGTCAGCCCCCTTCAGCATGGCACCTTAGGTGACTGCCTTTATCACCTATTCCCAGAACTGGCCCTGCCCAAAGTATTTCCTTCATCAAAGAAGTAAATGTGATGAAAAGCTTTCTGGACAAGCTATGATGAATGCAGGAGTGTTCATAGTAACATCACAGCATTTTTGATCAACATTAAGGGTTATAACAACACAACTGAAAAGCCTTCAAAAAATTTCCAGAAATCTGTGTAGACACATGAACATGTTGTTGCCGTATTTTTTGCAACACTCTGGTTGCTAAACAAGCTATCATGGCTGCCTTGAGGCCAGTACGAACAAACCATCAACTTGGACCTTCCTCCAGAGCTTATTAAAAAATATGTACATTTGTTATAGTTTTTTTAATATTCAAACTAGTGCTGTCAAATGATTAAAATTTTTAATCAGATTAATCACAGGATTGCTGTGGATCAATTTTGATTAATCATGATTAAATATCATTCTTTTTTAATCTATATTAATCGCGTTTCATTTTGCATGAGCAAACAGACTCAATCTCCGATGAACGCATGCTTCGCGTTAATGTGGAATTTTAAGCTGGAAGTGCTTCGGTGAAAAGAAAACTCCTTCCTGAAGAATTTGCATAATACTTTATGTCGGTCAACTGTTCGGTCTTGTTTCTTTTTGTACTCTGATTTCCCATCGAGAGGGCCGACGTGCTGTTTAGCATCTTCTGTATTGAGTTGATTGGTCACTAACGGATCAACAGCCCATTTGCACACGCGTGGCGGCATGCTTGAAGGTAACTCTACTTGGACAAACTGCCTGAAATGCGTTGCCAGAGACATTTCAGGGATTTTGAGTAATTCTGCACTGTAGATGGGTTAATTGCATTAAATTTTAATCAGATTAATCATGATGATAGATTAATCCGCAATTTTGACAGCCCTAATTCAAACACATTGAATTTCATCATTTTACTCAATGTAATGTGATTATTCCCAAACCTTATACTGAACTTCTTTGTGGACTCTACTCAAAATTATCTGGGATGAAGACTTATTGAAAAAAAACTTCTTCAGGTTAAGATTTCTTTAAATGAATCTATTTTCTCCTGAAGCTTTCTCTAATGTATGCATTTTCACACAGGGCCCCCTAGTGGTGTAATCCAGACATGCAGTTTTGACATTCTTTGTTTTTCCTGCTGTAAGATTAAACGTTTAATTAGTTACAGATTAAACACCAAAGACTAAATACTTAAAGATAGAAAGACAAACTATGCACAACTGTGACAGCTTTGACATTTTATTGTTCCATTAATAATATCTTACATGTTTTGTAAGCAGTACCAACTTGAAAAGCCACAATCTGTTAGTAATTTTTGACTACTTCTACAATCCATGTCTCTTTCCTTTATATCAAAATGTACGTAGAGGCTACAATATGATCCATTCAGAGCCACATCTTCATAGGGAAGTGTTGGAAACAGATGTGACGTAGTGCAGTGTCACACGAAAACTCAAGTCACACGTGAAGAAGGAGAGAAAGCCTAAAAGTTCTGGCAGGCCACATTTGGAAAGTGGTTTGAATTTCTGCAGGCAAGGTTTCCTCTACATGAACTCATGGAGGAAACTGTTGACTGTCCCTTCAGGCGTCTCCTCCAGGGGCTGACCGTGACAGATGGAGGGCACCACCAGGAGGTCAGGATCCTTGATCTCTGTTTCTACTTCCATGATGCTGCAAGAGGGCGACACAAAAGTTAAGTTTTCTAACAATATTTAACTTAGCCTCCAAATCAAGTAATGCCTGATAAACTGCCTCCAGCAGTTACAGTCAAATTCACGAACCTCATTAAAAATGTCGTGGTCTCAGTGAAGTAGAATGTGCTGATAGGCAGACAGCCCATGGTTACAGACATGGAGTAATGGCCTGAAAAAGACGAAAAATGTTGAGGCCGTCATTAATTCAACGCCTCTATCACAACAAAAACACTTGTAATATTTTTTAGCACCTTTCCAACCTTTGGAGTCTGTGAATGTTCCTGTCCATATGCTGACTTTCAGGCCCTCTCCTTCAATGGAGGGACTCCCGGTGTGTACTGTAGTGTAGAACTTGGCATCATCGGGGATATCCAGAGGGTGCATGGTGCAGTGTAGTTTCTTCTTCTCACAGCTCTGGTTCTTGCTGTCAATCTCGTAGAAGATTCCCTACCAGACATGAGGACAGATCTTGAGTTATCCGGCATCAAATGAACTGTGACGCTGTTTTATAGAGACAGAAACAAATCAGTTACCTCTTCGAAAAACATCAGTAGATCCAAACCTAGAGATGTGTTCACAGGATGGCTCTCGTTTGACCTGAACCGTAGTTTCTTGCCCATGGAATCATAAGTGAAGGACCCGTATGCTTTCACTTCACCCTTTAGGGACATCTGTTTTTAAGTGAACAAACATAAACATATAATTTAATACAAGATTCTAAAATGCTTAGAAAAAGAAGGAGAATAATAAACAAATGAACTTACCACAGTCATAAATCCTGTCATGTTGGGCGAATCTGAAACACAAGTGTCAGTCAGATGGGTTGTGCTCAGCAAAATGAAGCAGCCACATAAAGTTAACTTCAACAGAGAACAGGTGATCACAAATGTGGAGAGAGGTATTCTTACGACAAGGATGATGATGGTGGTCTGCATGGCTTTTGGCAGTCAGGCACACCAGCACGAAGAGCGAAACAACTGCAAACATGTTGCTGGTCTAGAGAGTCGCCAATGGAAGTACGAGATGGCGAAAAGAACCCTAAGCGCATCTAGCCTTCAGCAAAGACCCTGCTGCTTTTATAGGCCTGAGGCTGATGACGCGTGTAAGTGTTGCCGAAAAGAAAAACAGGGATAGCTTACTTCAAACATCAAGCTGTCTAAACAGAGGAGCCCCTGTCACAACGGGGGGTGACCCAGGAAAAGAAAGGTCTTTGGTGATATTTTCATTTTGGTTTTGTGCAGCTGTCCTTCTTAAGTTGTTTTGGAGCAATGTTTACCTCTACCCCCTGCTCTTCCTTACTCTATCTGAAAATTCAGAGGATAACCATGAGGGAGAAGCTATACAGTGACATACAAAGATTACGTTATTAAGTGAAGTGTACTTTAGGTGAGGGGTCTGTTTGAAAAGTCCCTTTGCTTAGGAAGGTTCCCAATCGAGTAAAACAATCTGGAAGTATTTTACAGTTGGCCATACTAAAGGCAGATCGAGTTTTCTAAATGGTAAGGAAAGGAGTTTCATTGCTTCCTTTATTAATCACTTTACCAACAGAAACACTGGACCTTCCTTTAAGACAGGAGAGAAGAAAAGACAACCCACAGGTCTGCATGTCAACTTGCGATTTATATGACTGTACTTGCACTGAATTAAACCTGTAGTTCTCAACCTTTTCAGCCTGCGACCACCAAAATAAAGGTGCCAGAGACCAGGGACCCCGACTGTACCTGAAGGTGGTTGAACACAGCCGTGTACAATTCAGAATAGTCATGTGCAGAAAAGGCCATCCATAAAGGGGGATAAATGGGAGAGCTTTCTAGCGCCCAGCCAAACTGCGGGTCAAGGAGGTCAGCAAAACCATCATCCATTGTAAAATATTTCATTTTTAACCAGAATAATAACCACTCTTATCAAAGAAACAAAAAGCTTTTTTAATCATTCGTGTAAAAAAAAAAAAAAAAAGCTATATTAAAAAGGTAAATCCCTTTAGTTTTAGAAAATCAAAACGGTCTAAAAATTGCCAAAATGGGCTAATAATGGCAAAAAGGTAAAAAGATGGTGAAGTTGGATATTAAAAGTAGCAAAAAGGTGTTTGAAGTGTCAATAAAATTGAGAAAAAAGGCAAAATGGGTTAAAGTAGCAAAATGGGCATAAATAGTGGTAAAAGGTAATAGTGGTAAAAATGTGGCTGATATGGCTTTAAATTGGCAAAAATGGGTGGAACTTTGGTAAAATGGGATGAAAAATTGGTATAAACTGGCAAAAAAGGGTTAATTGAGAAAGAAAAAATAGGCAGATATTGGCAGAAATTGATTAACCTACCAAAACTGGGCATATCAAATGGTGAAATGTGATTAAGATGGGAAAACTGGGTGTATAAAGGGTTTAATAATGGCAATAATGGATCAACAGAGGCAACACTGAGCTCAGGTGGCAAGAATTGGTTTAAGAGTGGCAAATACAGTCAGAAAAAAAGTGTTGGAAAGAGTTATAAAAACTGATCAAAATAGGTGTTAAATGGCAAAAATTTGTTAAAATTGGTGGGAAAAAATGATGAAAAGGGGTAAAAAATGTGACAAAATTGGTGTAAAGTGGCAACAGTGTAATTTTAAAAAATATTCTTTTTAATGCTTTTATTTTTTACAGTGTTTACCATATACCCCATATTCACAAATATGTATACATTTCTAACATTAATGCAGTGGTTAAATAAATCCATAAGAATGTTTACATTCTTGCACAAGACAAGCAAGCAAAAACAACAACCACAAACACTAAGCAAAACAAGAAGAAAGCAAACAAACTGCAAGAAAGACACAAAAAACAACAAAAAAACATGGCATTCACACTCATCTTGGCAGTTCAAAACACATTGTCTTCATATTACATTTAATTTCATGTCCAGTCATAAGCCTTTTGTACATATCAGTCATATGAAAAGCACATTTCATTCCACTGTCTAGAAAAGGGGACAAAAGTAATGAGCGTCAAATATCGCTTTGCAATAACTCTTACTCTCTGCAACGTGCTTCCAGATAGGAACCCCAAATAGATCTGAATCCCTTTACATTGTTATTAATTTTTGTAAATTAGCTGTTCAAATGAAGCAACCCTTGCCAACTTGTCCCTCCATTCCCCAAAACTGGTTTTATCTGTTGATTTCCAGTGCCTCAAAACAATCCTGCTCCTTATTGTTAGAGTCAGTTTCACCCAGTAACGTACTTTTGGACACAATTCGATGTCCGCTGAAAGACACCTAGAGCACATAATGCTTAAAAAAATATTCTTAGTTTTTTAGGGCATCTGGAGACCCCCTCTCAGTGTCTCGTGACCTCCAAGGGGGTCCCGACACCAAGGGTGGGAACCACCGAATTAAGCATTAAATTTCTTCATCAAACTTTTGATTCATGTGATAAATGGGAGGAAATAATGAGCTATACTATTTATTTTCTTTACATTTTTATTTTATATCCAAACATTTAATCAACCGATTAGTTAATCATTCAAACTGCTCTTTTTGTTGTTATTTTCAAATAGAAGAAACTTTATAAATCACCACTGTTTTAAAGGATTTCTGATGTTTCTGATGCAAAAAAAAAAAAAAAAAAAAATGGCATAATGTCATAATGTGATCACTGCTACTCTTTATAGTTACAAATGCAAGACAAAGAAAATAGCTATTGGAGGTTTTATTTGCAGTTTACAGTGCTTCTCACATAACCAGAAAGAAAGACCGGATCACAGTAAACTAAAATATTAAACAATAACACGAAATGAGTCAAACTGATAAGTGGAGAATGAAAGTAAACGATTTTATAAATGCAGTTGCGAGCACTTATCAACCTAGTCGTACTGACTATGAAGGAAGCTCAAATAAAGAGATACTATTCATCATTTCAGCTGTTAGTCACAGTGCCTTGTTCTGAGAAAACCTTGATAAGCTCATAGTTTTCAACGTGGTGATCATGTTTTATTCACTGCACTAAACAACACAGGTAACGAATGCACATTTTGTAGTCCACTGACTTATACCTGTGGTTTTTACACAGTAAACCTACGTCATCTCCACAAAATCCGCTTAAGGAAAGTGAAGTAAAAGTTAAAAGTAAGTCATTTAAAATGTACTCAAAGTACTGAGTAATGAGCAGCTACCAAGGGGCTTTCACAGTGAAATATGACTTGTCCTTTATGTGCAAAAACAAGAAAATAAGGACCTCCAACCAGGTTGTTTATTTAAAGTTTGACCTAACCTAAAGTACAATGTAACAGCTGTTTTGGAAATAAATATGGAATCTACAAGTATAATACTTCACTCAAAATATACTTAAGTTAAAGTTAAAGTAGTGATTTTAAAAACTACTCAAAAAAGTACAAGTACACAAAAAAGCTCAATTACAGTGATTTGAGCAAACGTAATACTTTCCAGCCCTGACAGACATACAGTACATAAGGACAGACATTACCTTACCACAAAAACAAATCACCTGTGTATACACAATAATAAACAATATATACACAAATATATACATGGGCTGTCTAGAAATCAAACAAAAAATATTTAGGGATTCACAAATGTCCAGAATGTTTATGCTCTTTTGTATTTCAGTTCATGAGTTTGCTCTTATCATATTTTATTTCTATTTTAAAGTGTTGTATTTTTGCTATCTTTTGAAACAGTTTACACTTACGCATATATTTCTCTGTAAATGGTTTTAACAGTCAGTGAAAGACTTTGGAACAGATCCGTCTCTTGTGTTTCTGACTTTGCCGTTAGCATTTGCCTGAATGATCACAAATAAATTGAATAACAAAAGTGAAGTAATGGGATTGCACCAAGCAACAAACTCTGTTGTTGAAAAATTACATTGGTGCGAAATGGAAATCACCATAGTTTCTCAAGAGTCAACTTAAGACTGACTGTAAATGACCACGAAATCCCATTCACACCTATTCTAAAACACAGAGGTAGAAAAGGTATACTACTATTTAATTTAAAAAATACATTACTCTGGTTAAAATTTATTCCCCTCTTTCTCCTTCCCTCTCATTCCTGTTTCGGACTCTAGCTACTGTCCTATCTCTCTGAACAAAGCAAAAAGCCCCAAAATAAATAATCAAGAAAACTTTAAAAACTCATATTAAGTTAAATTTTGCACTTCAGAAGTGTCTATATCAGTCTACACCACATATAGTTCAACTAAATATTTCAAATTGCTAAATATTTTACGATACGACAGAGCTGCAGTAATTCTTAAAAATCTGTGGTAAGGTGGGTCTCCTCTGGTAAGAACAAGGCAGAGAGACAATCTCATTGCAAGGCATTGAATACTGATGAAAAATAAGCACTATGTGTCCTTTAGAACCACCTAAAGTCACAAGTGAATGCAGTGGATAACTTCATTCATGGTGCAAATGTGTCTCACATCAAAATGAACGACAGACCATTGGAATCACTACCAAAAGAAACCCAACAGGGATCATTGTACAACAGGCAACATCCAAACACAATTACACATGTAAAACACACCCTAACACTCTGCCCAAGGGCATAATGAGAAAACTCCAACCACACATTCCCCAGATTTGATATCGCAGTGGGCACAGCTTATTTATTGACATAAATATGACCATCTCTGCTATGCTAGATGGCAATACACCTTCTGGTTCTAGGTGTGGTTGACCTTGTGAATAAGCTAGCAAGCAGCTAACCACTTCTATATCAAACAGCAAAAATGTAAGTAGTTTTGCACCTCCGTCAATTTCATACATACCCTTTGTTTTACTTTTGGTACTTATATGATGCGAGATATCCCCCTAGCTTATGGTAATTTTGGAAGTGAGACAATAATGTGAATCTGCCATGCCTTGCATTTCTGTTGTTCTACTTCTGTGTCTGATTGAGGAATATACAAGAAAAAGTCGATGTCTGCATTAGGATTTGACTGAGTGTGTGTTCAGTCACAGTAACATGTCCATGTCCTTCTTAAACTCTAGTATTCATTACACTAAAACAACAATTGGACTTTTTCTTACTAGGGATGAACCAATACCCATACATGTATCCATTATCAGTGATGATGCCAAGCTTAAGTACTCGTTCTCATAAGACATAGCCAGTACTGGACTCATTATTGTTTTACAGTAAGATGTTTGCCTGTACTTGCCATTACTGGAGCAGGTAGGCTAAGTAGAATCTGGTTTCACATGGACTGGTTATTGTTGGTAAAAGAAGCTGATGGAGAATTCACTTACAGTATTCAGTATTTAATAGTCACCACATTGGCACCTAAGCAACAGATCCTTATGGGCCAAACTATTTTACAAATACAAAAGACATTTTTAAATTAAAAACGATGTTTTGTGATAGTTATGGAACACTTTGCCCCCCCTTTTTAAAAAAAAGATAAAAGAGACTTTTTTACACGATGACTTCTAGTGAACTTTCTGGCCTTAAAGAGTCCATGAATCCTCTAGTCCTGGATTATGAATCAGCAATCAGGCCAGCCTTATAAAACGCTTTCACCCTCTCATTTATAAACATGATCCAAACTAAATAGAAAGCCTGGTGGGTTTATATCAGGTCAAGTGCTTGAGCCAGGTCAGAGATGAGACTACACTTTGTGCAGCTGTCTTTTCTTCTGTTATGTCAGCCATCTCAAGCAAACATCAGCAAACATCAGTATCTTGTTTATCTCCTGTGGGCTGCATCTCTGCTGGCCTACAGTGACCCCCAAAGTCAACAGGGTCTGTTACGTATTCTGTCAGACCAAGCAGCAAAAAGGAAGTGTGATATTTGAATATGAAATATAAGCTTAAAGCTTATTAAAGCTTAAAGTTTGTTATGTATAACAAATCAGTATTGGGATTGTTTGGTATACTGTGCCTTTTCTTACAAATACACTGAAATTCCCCCTTAAAAATAATTTGAGTATTTTTAAATTTTCCATTAGAGGGAAAGGATAGAGATGCACAGTCAAGGTCACCATGGGGGGAAGGGGGGTTGGGCCCCACCAAACATTAGTATGCCAGAAAATAAAGTATAAGGAAGTGAAATAACTTTAAGAGGAAAATAATTGAATAATTGAAAAACAAGACAAAAAAGGTGAAAACTGGTAGAACAAAAATGGCAGAAAATACCAGTAAAATGGGGGGTGGCTACAGAGTGGCAAAAATGGGTTCAAAGAAAATAGTGGAGAAAAAAATGTGAAAGGTGGCTAGCATGGTTGACAGAGACACAAAGTGGCAAAGGAGTGGCAAAAATGATAGAATAAAGTTCTCAAAAGGGTTACAAGTTGTGAAAATAGGGTAAAAGTGGCAAAAATTGGCTAAAAGATGCAGAAATTGGTCAAATGTGGCAAAAATGGGTGGGCAATGGTGAAAAGGGGTTAAAAAGTGGTTCAGATAAGTAATTTGAACATTAGAACCAAATAATAGCTCGACACACTTTTCAGTTCCAAAATAGGTAGCTGTTAGCCAGGATGCTAGTTCCTATGCTACTGGTCCAGTGCAAATGCAATGCTAATAAACCACAGCTGGGGAGGGCCAATTCAATGGGTTTCCTGGGGCCCAGCCAGTGCTGTAGGCAGGCCTGTCCAAGTATGACTGAGTGAAAACTTCAGCAACTAAATCTGATTTACTTCTGAGCTTTAGACCTACTCTGAGCTGCCTAAACGTCTACTTTTAGAAAATAAAATGATACGTGATTTTTACAAAAATGACATTGTGTATACTTAGGAACATAGATAACAAAGATACGTAGGTAACTAAGCTACGTAGCTAACAGAGCAATGTAGCTGAAGGAGCGATGTAGCTAAAGAAGCTATGTAGCTGATGGAGCTACATTGCTAATGTTGCTAAATCTGAGCTCACAAAGCCTAAGACTTTTATGTAGCTATGTTAGCTAAAGCTAAAGAAGCTAAACCACCTATCGTGTAACTACTTCTAAAATGGGTCTAGACAGAATTTAATCTCAGGTTAGACCGCTGATCTTTTTCTGTTTATTTATGAAATGTTGGTTAATTTGTGAATGTAACTAACAGACTTTGTTCAGGAATAAAGTTGAATTAAAGTTAAAAAAAATCAAAAATTGGAGATCCGTTGTACCATTAAGTTACTGCACTTCCTTTCTAAGATATACGGCGTCTCAGATGAACAGTCTTTGAGGTGCTGGTCAGAGATGAAGGGTCTGCAGTAATATTGTGATAGCTGTTAAATGTTTGGTTATTTTTTCTAAGTTCCTCATCATATGTTTTTTTTTAATACAAACAATAGTAATAAATCATTCTACATTATAACCAACACAGTATTTTTAGATAGATCAAAAAGAAACTGTTCTTTCCTGTTGGTCGGGCCTACAAGTTCAGATGAATGAGCTGATATATGAATCAGTATGGAATACACACTTTTATTGATCTCCTTCAGTCACAGTAATACATTGACAGTGTTCAGCCTAGTGAAAGTGCAGGAGGACCAAAAATAATAAAAACTGGCTTGCAGCTTTTTCCTGTTCACGACAGTATACATCTCAGAACAGCAGAGATGATAAGCACTTGATAAAAATTGACTTCTTTTACTGTAAGCCTGATTAGAGGAATGATTTTCACATGAATTTCTTGAATGAAGAAGTCTCAAAATGGGAACAGAATGCATAACAAAACTAGGAGAAAACCAAAGGATCCTTGAAACTAAAAATGGAAGCCAATAAACTGAGAGTAGACAGCGTATTACTGGGGAACTTTACGCTACCGTAGGAAAGGAAGGGGGCGGGAGTGGTTATGAAAATGAGGGAAGCCCTTTTCATTGTGGACCCCTTCCTCCTAGGGACAGTAAAAGACGACCTACACATTTCCTCTTTGGGAGAGGAAGTCAACTTGTTTTTGAACTGTGAGTCACCCACTGACCCACAGGTTTCCCTTGTTTGGTTTTAATTCCCCATGTAGAAATGGACCTCTGTTCGTAGTGTAGCAGATCATCATAAGGACAATGTATGCAGTGCTTAACAAATTTATTAGACCACCTGTCATATTTTACTCAAAGACCATCCAGCATCATGAAGTGCTTTGATGCGGACTCTTTCATTTTCAGTGAGCTCTCCACGTTTTACAATTTGGAACAGGAATGAGGAATTTCAAACTGAATTTACCTTTTTATACCCAGATTTGAGCCGGCTCACTGGGCCTCTCTGAGAAGTCAGAATCAAGCATAACATTCAACCACTAAAACTCATTTTTCTGTTCAGGAATGCAAGTAAATCACTATAATTTGACATATTAATCAAGAAATATTAATGTACTTTACTATTTTTTCAGTTTTTTTTTGTAAATCAGTAAATTTGAAAATTCATGGATATCAATAATAATTATATTTTGGCATTAAAAATATCATTTGGGTTAAAGAGTTTCTACATATTGGTGTATTAACCATTGCAGAAACATAAAAAAATGATTTTGGTAATTGCCAACGCTGTAAATTTAGGGCAGTTGTGGCATAAACCTTACTTTGGGTAGGGTTAGGGTGGTTTAATAAATTTGTTAAGAATATATATATATATATATATATATATATATATATATATATATATAGTCTCATATGCTATAATGTATTGTATCGTGCTAACATTTTGAAAAAGAAAGTCAGCAGTGCAGCGGGCCAGTGTCTTGGGTCAAAAGTCTTGTAGGTTACTGCTGGTTGAGTACAATGACAGTAATAACCTGTAAATGAAAGACAGGACCATAACAGGTCTACAGATGATGTGAGCTTTGAACCCACATACCCTGTCTCTGACAACCTATGGCCTCAACTGTACATTAGCGCAGCACTGTCTAGACTTCCTGCCAGTCAAACCTTGCTCGGCTATGCCAAAGTGAAACTGTCACACCACAAGGAGGTAGGAACTACTATCTGTGTTTGTACCCGAGGAGGAATTTCTGATCAGATCTTTGACTGTTTTGAAACTAACTGAGTAAACTCAGTGGAAATTTCATGAAAGACTTTTTTTGCCCTGCTGGTTTTTAAACGACATACTGGGCTTTTCTCTCAGAACATTATAAGGACAAATATTTACTTTTTCATACCTGTAAAAGACAGAAAAATAAACACTCTGTTGCAGCTAAATAATGAAAAATTGTCTGCATGTTGGAGTTTTTAAAGAAATGTACTGAAATTAATACTGAGGTCACTTTATGCTGATAAAAGAAACCACCACAGAAAAAAGATGGAACAAATCAAAAGACCACAGAGGTCAAAATCTTGTTTTTCTATAGTTTTGTGTAAAAGTATTGATGATTTTATATTGATATAGACACAATCCAAACTGGTTCTACACAGTTTCACTTTATTTCGTCCAAATTCTCTTCAAATGATGAAAATCAACTCAGTATTTCTATCAGAAAATAAGGTGTGTTTCAAAGGAATGTTTGGTGACTTTCCGTGTGTACTCAGATGATCCATCATTGGCTGGGGAATTAACCTCCAAGTAATTATCAGCTGTTTTACAGATGTGTAGTATTCTTTCAAAGACAGGTTTACCCTCTCCACAAAGAAAAAAAATAACATTTTTAATATTAAAAAGGAATCAGTGAAGGCTGTATGGACATTTACAGTCATCTACAGGTTATGCTAATCTTTACTTTCTTGATAATGATTTTGACTTTTTATTTCACCATAATCTCATCTGAATAGAACCATGTAAAACTAAGGACTTTATTTGTGACATCAGTCAGAATATGTAAAAATATAAATAAGATGCCTACAAAAGGGTATTCACCCCTTGGATGTTGAACCATTTAATTGATTATGACAATCAGTCATGGTCAATATAATTTGGCCTTGTTGACATTTTTTTTTTACATTAAAATCTTTTTACTGTCAAAGAGAAATCAGAAGAAAGTTCTTTGGTCTGATGAGACCAAAATTGAGCTTTCTGACCATCAGACAAGACGCTATGTCAGGTGGACACCAAACACTGCACATCACCACAAACACATCATCCCCACTGAAGCACAGTGGTGGCATCATCATGAGTAGTCAGGGGTACAAGCCTGACTGAGACCTATCTACACAGACTCAGTGCTGTGATTGCACCCAAAGGTGCATCTAGTAGATACTGACTTGAAGGAGGTGAATATTTATGCAGTCACTTATTTTACTTACATATTTCTATTTAGATAACATTACTTTAAAAAGTCTGTTTTCACTTTGACATGAAAGAGCTTTTTTTGTAAAAATCTTTTTGTCCTTAAAGCCAAATTTATCGACCATGATTAATTTATAAAATCAACAAACATCCATGGGTTTATTTGTTTTATTTGCACCTTCAATAAATGTTCAATGTGTCAGAAGCAAGTCCCAGTTCAGTAAAAGGCTCTGCCATCTCTACTGTTGAAACCAATAATGATAGAAAAAGCAGAGTTAAACAAAATTTGTAATCTGTAAAGGAAAATTCAGGTAAAATACAGAGGAATTGAAATTTCAATAAAATGACAAGAAGGGACCTTTTTCAGTGTTTTTCCTCAGTTTTGTTTTACTTTGCTAAGATTCTGTGAAACTGTGGTGTCAACATCATGAGACTCCTGAAACATTCCCTCAAGACTAAACTTTACTGCCTCTTGTAAAAAGAAACATGAAGACAGAAGTTTCAGAAATTGGTAGTTCTGAACAGCTCAACACTTTCACTGCCGCTGTTTCATAATATGCCCCATGTGATGACATGACAGGCCTGAAGTGGTTTGTTTTTTAATCTTTGAGTTGCTTAATATGAACAATGCTTATTATTACACAATGATGTAACTGCACCAAATGATGTCATTTTCACAAAGAATAAAACTTTGAGGCAGTCTTAATATAAACATGCTGAGCAACAGGAGGTCTGGGGTAGAGGGGCAAGAATGATGAGAAAGGGGGTGGGATAACGGTGCACAAAGTCATTTATAGTGAAATAGTCAGAAACCCTGGTGAGATTAAACACTTTATTTTAGTGGGCCCTGATTATTCAGTGATTTTACAAGTGGGATTAGCAAGTGATTTCTTAAGAATAAGGTGGTATTTACCTAGTTATAAGTTTGCATTTTACCAAGTAACAACTCTGTAATATTTTATTCTAAATTAAGGGTTCTCAACTGGTGGGTTAGGACCCAAAATGGGTCATGGAGCTGTTTCCAGTGGGCAAGGATGGATGGTTTTATGAACTTTGAAGGATGATATTATCTTTAAAGGCAGAGAAAGGAATGTTCATGAAGCTAGGGATGTTGGGGCTTTTTCCATTTTTGTCAAATAATACTCCATAGTTGACAACTTTTGGAAAAGTGGGTGGAACTGGTGAGTGAATTTCAGTCATTGTTTTGGGATTTAACAAAAAGCTGGCTTTACAGAGAAAATTAGGTAAATCCTTGAGAAATCAAGGAACGTTTCCATTCAGTTTTGGGAAAATGATCTAAATCAGACTCATTAGGGTTAGGGTTAGAGGGTCAGGGTTAGGGTTAGAGCAATGGTTCTCAACTGGTTGGGTGTTGGGACTTCCTTGTGAGAAATTGCAACTACAATTACAAAAATATTTCAATTTCCAAATGTCTGAAAGCATTTCAGCCAATAATCTCATGTTGTAGTTTGTTTAAGCATTTATTTTGCAATATAATAATGGCGTCAGGCCCTGACTTAATCACTCCTCACAGATTTCACATACAGAATTTGAGGAGTGATAAAATAATGGCTTAAATCCAGAGGAAGAGACTGGAAATCTTGCAGCTTTAATAGCTCACTAATTTAGGGGGATGTGAGTCATGTGATTTGATTAAGCTACATGTCAGGTGTGAATGATTGTGCTGATTGTGAATGATTCCTTTTTCATCCTCAGGGGTTTATAAAAGCATTCATCCTTGCCTTTGAAGGTGGTGTCATTAAAGAATCGATGTCCACTTCATCATAGACTTTTATTCCAGGCACATATCCACCACCCTCTGGAAACAGCTCTATGACCCATTTTTGGGTCCAGACCCACCAGTTGAGAACCACTGACTCAAAGTGTTCTTTACTGTGTTTTGCCCACTAGAAAGGCAGCCTAGGGCACTTAATCATAATTTGCCCCTGAGGTCACCCTGGAGGGCTGTTTATCATTTAACACCACTGTGTAGGTGACAAG
Organism: Cheilinus undulatus; assembly: GCF_018320785.1. Lineage (NCBI taxonomy): Eukaryota > Metazoa > Chordata > Actinopteri > Labriformes > Labridae > Cheilinus > Cheilinus undulatus. Next base: position 20,538,269 of record NC_054876.1, on the reverse strand, counting down.
GGCACTTTCTAACATTCTTCCATAGGAATCCAAAAGGGCACCATTGCAACACTTTTTCAGACACTGGAGCTCTGAGGAGGGTGATCAGGAAAGGTGATTTAAGTGATAAGTTGGTGATAGATTGGACTGTTCAAAGAATGGATATGATTTTTTTTTCTTTTTTGTGTAAAAAAATGTTGAGATAGGCAAAAGATGTTTCTTTGTTGACACAAAATCAAAGTTCCTCATCAAAGAAATTCTTAAAATACAAATTTAATGAACTAAGTCAACTTTAAAGTTGAATCAACCCTACTGGAAACACCCACTCCTCACATGCCTGTTACTCTGACTGAGGGGGAAAAAAAACTCAAGTCTCATCAAACAGCGTAGGCAGTTCTTCCTGAGTCACATATGAAACTTTGAGAGGGAAAGAGAGACAGAGCGAGAGAGAGAGCGAGAGAGAGAGAGGGAATTTAAAAAAAGAAACCCCAGATATAGTGAGAAACTGAAAGCACAACATGACAGTTATATAAAGTGTACATGAGCCTCAGTGTAGCATGAAGGTGTCTTGAGTTCACTGCTCCTCCAAGGTAAGACCATCTTCAGGATGAGAGATGCTTTTGACATGAGCTTGTTTGAGCTGAGAGGCAACAATCTATGCTGTTTAACAAATCCATGCTTGAGTATGAAAAGTATTTGTATTATTTTGTATAATCTATGTCATCATGTGGGTTAATGCAGACAATTTTAGACAGTAAAACCTGTTTTCATGGCAGCTAGTACTTGTATAAAACATTTAACTCTGATTTCTTGGACACACTCAGTGCAACCACAGATGATATGAAGTAACAGTGTTTATTTAGGCTGATAAAGTCTCACATTCATACTAAGTGAAGATCTAGCGTTTTTGGGTTGAAGGAGTTTTTTTTTAAAGAGTGGTAATCTGAAAACACTGAACTGCAAAAACTTCATAAAAAAAACATTCTCCAGCCAGGTACAGATGAAAATCTTATCCTAGGTTATCAAAGCAAAAAGTAAGACCTGAATTACTTTTAATTTAATTTATTATATTTAAAGTCACTTTTCAATCTGCCTATGAGGTAGGGAATTCTACATGTTTAGTGCCTGAAATTAGAGGTATCAACCTATTAAATACATTTGGCTTTTTGAGCTCTTGAAACAACACATTTATCTGGGCTTGCACATTAAAGTGACATATTTTAAGTGTAAAGAGATATTTTTGGCTAGATATTAGACTTGAGTGTTTGCAATATGTCAACACAACTGACCTTTACAAAATGACCAAAGTAAATTTGGAAGATATTTTCCTTAAGCCTCCATAATAGTCCAGTCACAAAACCTGAAACAACACATTTAGCACAATTTCACTGTCTATCTTTTGCAACAGGCCAGCAGTGTTGTGGTGTTTTGTAATATCAGTCATTTGTGGTCTACTTATTCAGAGTTTTGCAAAGCACCAAATTTGGCGCAAGGCTGTAGAGACAATACTGAAAGGATGCTTCCCTCAACACTGAAACCATTAAGAGGAATTAAGAAATGTCTGTTTCAATGTATGTGCAACCATAGCAGGTTTACTGTATTACTAAATACAGAGAAAGCATGTATGGGGATGCCGCAGGGTGTGGGTTGTGGGAATTTATTTCAGAAGTATTAGAAAACTTCCTGTCCCATAATAAGCTGTAAGCTGAATTCCCATATAAGGAGACTTCAGTGTGATAATGCACTTTTTTACAACAGCAGAACAAGTGGATTGAAAGAAGAGCTGATGTGTAAGACATGATCTTTTCTGTTTCAGATGACTCTTTGGTGTCAGACTCTCGTCCTCCTGTGCTTCACGTTGATCCTGGTGGAGTCTTCTGCTCCACCCCCAGCCCCCCGGAGGAACAAATATAACAAATCCTTTTGTCTCACAAGATCCACCAGAACCCGCGTCCAAGAGCTGCAGAAGATATATGTGAGTGCTAGAAGCAACCCTGCAAGTGTTATCTGTTTCTAACTACAGATGTTTAATCATGACTGTGTTTACTTTGACAGAAAGAGGAGCAGTTGGGAAACAAGCACTTTGAGGACAGAAGTTTGCAGTTACAGGAGCTGCCATCACTTTCCACAGATTTCAACAGCTGGCTAAATCTAACCGTAAGTTCCTGTTTGTCTATACAGAGAAATTCCACAGAAAAAAACACTCAGCAAAAACAAATTTCATTTTTTGCAAGAACTGCTACACTGGTTTTAAGACTTCCTGGGGGAAAATGAAACATGATGACATCCTCAGAAAGGCTGCTCTTGCAGAAAATAAAACCTGGCAAAAATTTTGGCAGAATCCCCCTTTTATAAATTTGAGCTTAAAAAAGGGGCATGTGTAACATTTTAATGATGTAATCACATGGCTTTCTCTTGTTGTGCATGTAGGACTGGGAACGACTGCATGCTGCTTTCTGGGACATGCGCGCCTACTGGAATATGCTGGAGAGGAAGAGAACACAGCTGGAGAGGGAGGGGAAGGAGCAGCTGGCAGGACAGGAAGCCCACATTGATTTACCTCAGAACATCAGGCACATACAGCTGGACCTAAGGGACCTCATGAACCAAGTCAGCCATCAGGTATCTGACTCTGTTCTCACATAAAAATCCACATTTTTTTGCCGACCCTCTTGCCCACATAGAGACATCTGAGGAAGTGATGCCCTCATTAAAACGGTTTTGCTTTCTCCTTTAGATGAGGCACATTAGGAGCTCTTGGATGAGGCCAACCCCTCCTACACATACAGAGCCAGAGACCAGCTCCAAAACACTGTGGGACAGCCGAGTGGAGGGTTACATCATTCTGAGGGATCTAGACCTTTACCTCACCAAGCTGGCGAGAGACTTCCTCCTTCTGGCTTCAAAAACACATATATGACTCAGCAATGAGAAACCGTTTTGAGAAAGGGGTCCTTTCTGAGTCCGAAATAAAAAAGAGAGAAAAAAAAAAAAAGCCAAATTGCTAGCGGGTGAAGAAAACAGAAAATACTGTGAGCCAACGTTTAAGCTTTTCTTTTTTTTTTTTTTTTTTTTGACAAAGATGTTTTACTGTATGTTTCAGGGCTTTCTTGGGTATTTCCCAAAGTTTCTGTCTTGCCTCTCTGACTGTAATTTAGCAATAAGCTCCTCAAGCTGACAGAACACTTCCCAACATATGGTTATTCCCCCACAACCTCAATCTACAGGACTTTCCCAAACTGTATTTGCTATTTATTGATATTTATTAACCAGTATTTATTTCAGAGTGGTTTGTTTTATTTCTCTTACAATGAGATAAAGTGGTTTACATTTATAAGACTTTTTGTATTTGAGATATTTAAATATATATTTGTACGACTGACAATAAAGAGATGAAGCATTGAAACACTGGTGACTTCATGTTATGATTTTTAAATCTTAAAAAAGCATTAATTATTAAAGCATTAAAGACAGTAATGGATGGATATGAATCAGTCAAGGATGTTACTTCTGTTGAGTATGTTATGTGTGCTTGTGGATTCATCCTATTGGCTGTGAAATAACACACTTTTGAAAGCCGATCCTCCTTATTTGCAGGATTACTGTTTGTAGTTTTCCATTTCTTCATGTGTTGTTGATCTGAGGAGCAGTCTGCAGAGTGAAATCACATGTAAAAAAGTCAGTTGAGTGATATTTTTTGAATTTGAAAATTCCTTCTAAGGCTGGGCACATGACATCAGATCAGGCGATGACTCACCACCAGCAGATGTCCTCGCTTGCCTTTGGTCACCTTTAGCTCTGATCCACGCACAAAATCAATGACACCCTCTTTACCTCGAGCAACAGAAAACCTGATACTGCGCGCCACAAAGGAGGTAACAATCACACAGAGAAGAGAGATGATTAGTGTTTGGCTGGTGTTTAAACCACAGAGAATGACAGAGACAGGCCTCACCTGCCCGGGCTGACATTGACATAGTTGACCTTGCTGGCCATCATGGACATTTTGGTCACCAGCTCGATCACATGGTTGCAGTGCAGCACTACGTCACCCTGAAGGACACACAACTTCTTTTAGAGCAGCTTAAATATTACTCACCAGTTTAAAGTCATGACTGCTATGTCATACCGCACCTTCTGTTTATTGTCCTCATTGGGCATGTGCAGAACAAACATCCCATCACTGAGAGAGCTCACAGAGATACCTGTAAGGAGACAGAAACCTAGTTTAGACTGAGCTGATGTGTGAAACATGATCAGTGAAATATTATTAACAACAATTTCTTTGGTCATTAAGAACAGTGTTTAGTTATTTTCTGTTTAAATATCAATAACACTGTAACAGCTATGAAAAGGAGGTTGTCTTCTGAAAGCCCCACTTCCCTTTTTTTTTTGCAAAAGTTCAACTTCCCAGAGGAAAATATCTCTTTAAAGAACAAGTTCACATAAAAAAGTATTAAAGAAGCATATGGGAAAAAACAACTAACACTGAGGCAGATACACTAGATATAGCTTTTTGTGTATTTTAGCTGTGAAAATGGCAAAAAAAGTATTACGTCAGATCCACAGAGCACACCCAAAAGGAAATTCCACGCTGACTGCACACAAAATGCACACAAACTGCTCAGCTGAGCAAACTGAGCCCTGTCGCTTTTATATTTATGTAAATGAGGAATATGCAAATCAACCTCATTACAAATAGCACCTATGCAACATAAGCCAGTTATGCAATTCATCAGCAAATGAAACCAACTATTAAACTGGTGCTATTTCCTTCTCCTCGTTTCTCTTTTTCCACCTCAGTCAGTCGTTACTCTGTATCCCAAAATAAACTTTTTTATTAACAACAATGCACTGTGGGATCTGTAGGAACTCCACATGATTCACTTTAGAATAAAAAATGTTTAAAGAATGAAATATGTTATTAGCCACATATCTGACTCTGTTGCCATGTGTGACTCTCATCTCTTATCAAAAATAGATAAATTATTTGTTTTGGGGAAAAAAAGACATTGAAGAGAAAATGAGCTGAAGTAGTTGTGGTGCAGTGGTGAGTCTGAAATGTCATTTATTTTATAGTAAGTGATCAAACGTCAGCGTAGCAGGCATTAAAGAGGACATATTTTATCCTTTTGAGACAAGTTTATGTTGGTCTCAGAGGTCCCAAAAACATTCCTGTGAAGTTTGTGGCCCTTTTTGCATCTGCATACTATCAGAGCAAATTTTAAGTTTGTAAGTTGCAAAAGAGGAGCTATTTGTACATGCAATTCTTGCGCTATTGTCCACTCTTTTACCACAGTGCAAAATTGTAATGGATGTGCCCTATTGGCTCTATAGCTTATTCTGTAAAAGTGCACAGAAAAGACAGTATGAAATCTTATGATGTCTTAAGATCAACATAAAGCAAACATATTCAAAGACTACACAAATTTCAAGGTCTCCTCTGTATTAAAGCACAAAGTAAAAAGTTAGCCAAGCTGTGATATTGCTTTTAAGGATGATATAAATACCTCAAACATTCCTCTAATTCTCTGACCCAGAGCTGTTTTTTACCTCTTAACGCTGCATAGTCGATCCTCTGTTTGATCTTGGTCCTGTCCACCAGCACAGCGAAGGTGTTGGTGAGGAGCAGCTGGCGAGGGCGAGGCTTGAAGCCCTTCCTGTCATGCTTTATGACAGGAACACCGTACTGTGCAGAAAATGGTGGGAGAAATGTTACAGTGAGGTAGCTAATGAGCACTATTTCTTCTCAAAATATCAGAAAGCTCTATCTCACCTGCACTTTGTCATTGCCCAGGGTCTGGACGACTTTCAGATTGATTTGCTCACGTTCTGTGTCAAGCAAAGGGTTCGAGTCAGTACATCTTCCGTACAATGTTAGGTATGAACAGAGATAATTCACGTTTGAGCACATACCTAGCCTGGTGTCTAAAAACAGGCGTCCAACACTCGCTGGGTAGCTGTCCTTCTGATCCTTAAAGATCTCACTTGCTATAACTTTCAGAGTCATCTGGAATACAAAAAATACTCAAGATCAAACAAATTCTATTCAGTAATATATTAATTCATTAAGCAAGTAAGACCATTTGTTCTGTCCTAAGTGTACCTGTTTCTTCCATTCAGGCTGGACCCTCCTGCAGTACTTTATGACCATGTTTCTCATGTGCAGCCTCCTCAGGTGCTCAGAGGCCTGTGGAGTTAACAATGCAGAATATGCATGTACAACCCTGCAGCTTTATACTTGTAGAATGATTTAGTTTTACGTGGATGTATTATAACAGTCAGATTCAGTGTGTACGGGATGTACCTCAGTGAGTAAGGGAGGGGGAGTCGGCCAGCTTTTGTCCAAAACACTCTCAGGCAGGTTTTTACGCAGGTTTTTCAGGAATGAGTAGCGCACATGGTCCAGGAAATACTCGTTCTCAGGACAGTAGTCTGCATGTCTGTAGATGAAGCCTTTAATGAACCTGACAAAAAAGGCAGATAAAATGGAGTGAATTTGTTATATATATGTAAAACAAGTAGCATACATATTGCCTGTGGAAACAAATGTGAATTATTAAGTATGAGTAAAGCACCTGCGGATCAAGTCAGCAGCCTGTCGACGCCGCTTAGCCCTCCTGCGTGCTTTCATCCCTCGCCAAGCAGACTGGATGACAATCACTGTGCATACATATACATGCATATATGTCAACACTGAGACAGCTTTAATACTAAGCCAGAGAGCATCTCCAGGTTAAGTAAAACACACTGAAACATAGTCAACCAAGGTCTCATGAGAAATACTGAAAGAGTTATATCTAGAGAGTCCACTTAAGCATTTAGAATAATAAACATGAAATTTAATGTGGATTATGCATGCCAAATTATCCAAACTTTTATTTTCATTCAAGGAAAAAACAATGTTAGAAACATAAATAAAACGAATCAAAGAGAATAATGATGCTCTGACCTGCTTTCCTGATTCGCTGGTACTTTGCTCTCTCCCTATAGCCTCTCCATGATGTCTGCAGCGCCAAAGCTAGAATATGACAAAAAAAAGAAAGGGTTAGGAGGGGTTGTCATCCAAAGTGTCAGGTAAGATTGAGTAAATGCTGGATTGAAGTAAGTTTGATATTATATTTTCTGATCCCAAAGCTGCTTACACACTAAATTCTTATGATGGTTTGGTGATGAAAAGTACAAATAAATGTGAAAATAATAAAGTTAGACAGATATTTTTTTTTTGTTCTGGATGCCTCCCCTTCTTAAATACTCTTGTCTCATGAAGCAGTTGTGCTAAGTACTTTTGTCAGTTTTACACAAAAAAGTCACCCCCACCGCTGCCTACCTATGTCTGGCTTTTTTGCTTCAAGTGCATCCTCAGTGGTGAAGAGAGTTTTTGGGAAGCGGATGAAGATTTTCGACCTGTAATAATCAAAGAAATTTGTAAGCAACGCTGTGATACACTTGGATTATACAGTACCTATAAAAAGTATTCACTTACTTGGATGTTTTACCCGTTTACTGGTTTTATCAATCAGTCATGGTCAATATAATTTGGCTTTTTTGACAAAGAAATCAAAAAGACTCCTTAATGTGAAAGTGAAAACAGATTTCTATAAAAGTAATGGCAATTAAACAAAAATATGTAAGGTAAAATAAGTGACTGAATAAATATTCAGCATAAAGACAACTGTGTCTGGAAGGTCCAGTCATTGGTTAATCAGTATTCCTGGCTACCATCACACCATGGACACAAAATAACACTCCAAGAGACACAAAGAAAAGGTTACTGAAAAGTCGGGGATGAAAACAAATAAAATCCAAAGCACTGAACATCCACTCGAGTTCTGTTAAATCAATCATCAAGAAATGGAAGGAATATGGCACATGTGTAAATCTGCCTACATCAGGCCGTCCTCTCAAAGTGAGTGATTGTGCAAGAAGGAGACCAGTGAGAGAGGCCACCAAGACATCTATGACTACAAGCTTCAGCAGCTGAGATGGGAGGGACTCTGCATACACATGCATGGCCACATTATCTGTTTTACACACTGAGCTACTTTGAGACCACAAGAACCAAACTCTCCCCCAGTCGTATATTTTCCCTTCCCCCCAGCTACACCTTACCTGCCCAGTTTGTACTCTTCTTCTTTGTATCCCAGGTGGTTGACCAGTGTAGAGACACCATCGGCCAGTCTGCCGTGCCAATTAGGCCAAGTCTCAGGACACAGGGGCTTATACCTGAAGCCATTTGGACATAATCATAATAAAAGAAGGCACATAGAATGAACAGTGACTGAAACAGTAAGCCACTCAGAGAGAAGGTGAGTCACCTCTGCAGGAAGGCCTCAAAGCGACGTCGATAAGCAAAGCCGGCTCTCCTGACCCTCAGGTTTTCCATCAGACCCAGGTACTTCACCTGGTGTCGGACCAGGACTTCATCAAACCTTTCTGCAGGGAAAAGTAAGACCCTTTAGTAGCAATAATTTATTCGTTGGCATTAGTACTACACCAAAATAAATATGGTAAGACATGAAGAAAAACTGAGGAGGCTTGCATTTGGTGTAGATCCTCCTTTATTGTTAGTTGTTTTTGTGTTCTTTTTCATTTTATTGCTGATAAACCTTCTTAGTTTAAAGTTTGCTTTATGTTAATTTAATGCAAACTCAAAACCGTCTGCCTCTCTTTTCATATAAACGCTTCAGAGACTATAATCTAAGACAAAATACGATGCAATATGATGCGATAGTATAAGGTATAATTCTACATGTCTATGTAAGGTTGTCTTGCATATGTAAATCAATAATATGACTGGACCATGTATGAGTATCAGAATCAAAACCAGTGCGCTTAAATGAAAGAGTGTTTGGTTCTCTTATCGTTCTGCTTCCTAAAGTCTCCCGGAGGGCAGAAACTGATACTCCTCATGTAGGACATGAGAGGAGTCTAGGACACTCTTGTCAGCCAGTGTGAGGGTGTCGAGGAAAGAGTCCTCTACATAGTGACCCACCATCTGGGAAATCTAATCCTAAGCCTTTTTTTTGTGGCTCAAGTGTGGACCATTTTAAAGGGTAATCGTTCTAATCATGAACCTATCAAACATGTCAAACACTGAAAATAGGAAAGAGCTGTCATAATCAGAGGGAAATTGTTTTCTTTTGACTATTACGGCAAAGGAATCTACAGTTCTGTAGATAAAATTTACATTTCAAGTGCTGAAGCATTACCTGGCTGCTTGGCATCATTTGGTTTGATACAGCGAATGTAGGATGGCTCTTTAGACATGAGGATCTCCTTGAGTTTCATCAGACTGTTTTTAAACTGAGTGGCAGCCTAAAAGGCAAAAAGGAAAAAACATGCTGATCTGGGAATTCTTTGTAAACTCATATGGATACAATAGATTTCCAAATAAAGGAACTGAAAGCTTTTGTGATTATATTCATTATCCTTAACCAACAGAAAATAATAAATTTAACAAGAGCTACGTGAGAGAGGAACAATATGTGAGAGAGCCAGAGAGAGGGATTTCACCATCTCTGGCCGTTTCTGGTCTGTCAGATCTTTTCTGCGGAAGCAGTGCCGTAGGATTGGGTTTTCTGACTGGCACATGACCTAACAGACAAAACCAAATAGACATAATTTAACACATTACCCCTTTTTCCTTTTTTCAAAACAATAACAAGAAATGCAGAGGTTTTCAAAGTAGGTCATAAGGTTCTATTTACACACTGTCATTACTCTCACCTCTTTCAAGTGCCTGTTCAGCCATTTATTGTTCTTCTCAATAAAGCCTGAGTCACATAAACAAAAACAGTGCAATTAGTCATTCAGAAATCAGAAGGTTTTGCACCTGACATGCTAGGAAGACAGTCTCATATGACCACAGCATGCGATATATACGACATCCACGTGGACAACAGCCCATACATGGTGTTTGGAAAGGGAATAACCTTTCAAAATAAAAACTTGGAGTGTGACTGGAGGAATGCTCAGTCTGTCACATTTATCAAAGGCCAATAAAAGCAACAAGCATATGACCTAATGCAGAGGTTCTCAACTGGTGGGTTGGGACACAAAAGTAGGTTGCGAAGCTCTTTCCAGTGGGTCACAAATGTGTGCCAAGAGAAAAAATGTGGCAAAAAATTCTTTAAGGAAGCTCGAAGTGGATAAACAGTAAATTAATACATCTATTTTTTGTTTTCTTATGATAACGAGTACATTTCAACATTTGTCTCAAGACTTCTACACATCCTTTTCCTTAAATATCAGTACAGTTTTCCCAAAATAAGAGGAAACGTCTCAAAAAATTACCAAATTTAATTCAAATGTCTCTGGACAATGGAGTAAAATGTTCCATCTGGGGGTTCAAACTACATTTTTTATAGAATAAATTTGAGTAATTGGAAATCTTTTAAAATTTGGGTTGCAATTTCTCTTAAGGAGGTTGTGGTGGGTCCTGATGCCAGACCAGTTGAGAACCACTGACCTAATAGGTGTGCTCCACCCAGCAAATAAACTATATTCAGACAGCTGTTACTGTTCACTATCGGTGGAGCCAGTTGGTGAATGAAACTCTTACAACATCTTTTCCACTGAAAAGCTTTCATTGTGGGTCTTTGCTCTTCTTTTGCTAGAGAAATGTTGTCCAGTTCTGTTAAAACTACTGTTATATTTACATCCCCACTAATCTCTTCACTGGTCATCATTGCTTACAGCTAAACCACACTTGTAGTTATGGTTTCTTTCTCCTAAAATGAAGCTTTAAAGTGCATCATTGGTTACTTGAAATAAAGCATAAATGCATTAATAAAAGTTATAGGTTACCTGTGACGTTGTAGTTGACCTCTCCAGCATAGTGTAACAGCCTGAACTCCTCCCTGCTCATTATCCTGCGAGTTTTTCCATTGGCCAACTTGTGACTGAAAAAGAAAGCACAAATGCAGACATAAAAAGCTTCATCTTGAAGAGCTTTGTGTACTCTAAGTTGTAAATATTTGATTTAAAATGGTGCATACGTGATAAAATGGGGATGGCCACCCAGTGTGTCCTCCAGTTTCTCCAAAAAGGAGACATCGCAGGTTTCTCCAGGTCTGAGACACTCTTCGTTCTGAAAGGAACACCACTCTTTTTCAGTACAACCAGAAAGTGTAAAATGACATCACATTGAGAAAAATGTGAAAATGGAGCTGTCATAGGTACCAGAATGGAGATGATGCCTTTGTGCTTCTCCTCTATCAGGTCACAAATGATCTTGTTATCAAAGTACTGCACAGTCTCCCACTTAATTTAGAGGAAAACATTTAGAAGAGAACAATCTTAAGTAAGCACTGAAATATTTATACCAATGAATGAATAATCAAACTGATCCAGCAACTCAACCAACAAGAGACTCACTGCAATTCCCTCGGTCTCGTACTCCTCCTGTTCAGATCTCAGGGTGAGCTCGATGAACAGCTGCTGGAGCTTCTCGTTGCAGTAGTTGATGCAGAACTGCTCAAAACTTTAGGCACAAATACAAGGAATTAAGGTCAATCCAGGATGGAGCTGATGTAAAATGAAGAAAAGAAAATTATTACAGCTCATACTTGTTATGCTGTAGGACCTCAAAGCCATAGATATCTAGAAGCCCGATGACTGAGGAGTCTTTACTGCTGTAGGGGATTTCATCCTGTAAAACACACAAAGGCAGCAGGTATGTAGTTAGGTTAAACACAAGCATAAACATGATGGAGTTTTCATAGCTGTAGAAAATGTTCCAGCACCTTCAAAGCCAGCGACTGGTTGATCTTCTGTACCAACCAGGTGAAGGTGCGGCCGTATGTAGACTTGGCTAAGGCATCCCTGGCTGACACTGCCTGCTCAAAGTTTAGAGGGCTGATCATCTGTAATGCACAGGAATACGCAAAATTATCAAACCACCCTTTACACAGCAGAAAGTCATGAGGCCTGAGGACAACAAGGCTGTCACCTCTTCTCCTTTGGCTGTGAGTTTCTTGTGAGTGAGTGCCTCCCCGAGGGCTGAGCCATCAACACCCAGCAGCTGGAAAACAACAACATCTGTGCTCAGCATTGGCTTTTTGCATGTATTTGTGCATATCTGAACACCCATTAATACTACAGTGGGACTGTTCTGACCTTTGCAGCAGTGTTCAGCTGAGTCTCAGTGGTGATATAAGTTTCTCCTTCCTCCCCTTCCCCAAAGTGTGTGTTTCCCATGTGGAGAACGCCGGCGATGATGTTCAGCAATCTCTGAGGAGCGACACAGGAAACACCAGTTAACAAAAACAACCTCGCTGAAGAACAATTTGTTTTTAACTAAATGGTTGAATTTGGAAAGTTACTGAAAATTATCATCAGTGCACAATCAGAGCAAAAGGTACAACACTGAGTAAAAAAAAACATTCAAAATGATCCTTTGGTCATAACAGGAACAGGAATAATATGTAAAAAAAGGTTTTAAAATGTTTTAATGAAGCAACAATGGACTTAATGACAACCTAAAACAACAATCACAGTGAAAATCTAAATTCATATTCATTTTGGCACCTAGACAAAAGGGAAACTCTACCAACCTGAACTTCCTCCTCATTGAAGCCAATAATAGACAACGCCTTCATCACAACTTTCCAATTATTCTTGTCGCTGACAGAGCTGAGTCTGGGGCAGTTGCCCTAAAAAGACAGATGAATATAAAAATCTTATAACTTCAATTGTTTTAAAAAATTAATCAAGCCTCTTCTCTACACACCTTGACCAGGTATTCATAGCTCTGAGGGTTTCTTTCCAAGTCCAGTGTTTTGAGCAGCTCATCATCTCCTCCATCTAAAAGCTGATAGAAAATGTGGAAGTTTCTTTCCCCTTGATTCTGATGCACAACACGAGTTTTCTCCAGCAGGTAGTTCTGGATGTGACCGCCCACTGGCGCCCCCTAGGAGGAGGTAACAAAAAACGTCAGGGCAGATAACTGCTAAAGCATGTTTGGAACTCTAGAGGTTTATTTCAAGTATGACAGTATTTGATTTCAACAAAGATTGAGAAAACTAGGGAGGAAGGTTTACCCTGAAGTCAAACTGGACATCCATGTATTTTCCAAAGCGGCTTGAGTTGTCATTCTTCAGTGTTTTTGCGTTGCCAAAGGCCTGCACAAACAAATGAGGCAGAAAAGTAACAGAGAGAAATACCATGGCAAAACCAAACACTCAGACTGATTACACCATAGATATTTTGTACAGCAAATATCTCTGCTGTGTTTTATATTGTCACATATATATCATTATATCATTATATTGATAGTTTTGTGCTAAATACCTCCAGAACTGGGTTAGACTGTAGTAAGCGTTCCCCAAGGGTAGCCATGTGGTCATTAGTGGGGCAGGTGACAGCGTAGTAGAGGAGGATCTTCTTAGAGGCCTCGGTTTTGCCTGCTCCACTCTCACCTGATATGAGAATACACTGGTCCTTCCTCTCTGTCCGCATGGCTCGGTAAGTGTTGTCCGAGAGCGCATAGCTGCAGGAAAAACATAAAGCAACATGCCCTATGAGATGGTGATGAAACAGGGTCACTTAAAGCATATCAGGAAAAAGGTAACAGAGATTTAGTTTGACTTGGAATAGCAGAGTTAAATACCAAATACATCTACTAATATTACAAAACTATACTTCCCAACAAATTGTATAAAACCATCAATGTTTCTCTTTTTATGGTGCATAAATAGTTAATTTCATAATCCCATATTTTAGTACAGGTGAGTTTAATGTTGATTGTATATTCAGTATCTGTCTCTCATTTTCTTGCCTCATAATGTCGAGTCTGTGTGACACACACCTGCTTCTATTTTGTAACTCAGTGATCAGAGTTTCTGTCCTCTGAATCCAACATTACCAGCTGAATGGAACAAGCACGTCACAGAGAAATATCACATGGCATGCATGTTCAATGTGTCACTTGGTGGGTGGGGCTCAGCAGGGAAATGTGAGGTAGCATGGGGACAACTGGGTGTTCAGTTGTTGCAATGTTAACTCTGTTTACTAAAAGTATGACTGAATTTGTTGTTCGAGAACCTTTTTTTCCATGAGAGACTTGACTAAAACTATCTAAAAATAGATCTTTGATGAGAAAACTCTGACTTAAAGTGAGTTTATTGTTCTGCGTGAGGACTAAAATGAAACTATATGATGTAATTTACTTTTTGTTGGACATTCAAAATCCATGATATTCTTCCACTCTGGGTACATCTGTCAAAACACTGTTGCTCTTCCACCTCTCGGCTGTAAAATCAGGGATCCCAGGTTTGGCAGAGTGAATTGAACACACAAATATGAGTTTTTGTTATCTAAAAAGGAAATGAATTAAATGTGACTGAGTAGTTGATTATAACTTTTAGTTGAATTTCTTAATGCAGTAGTTCTCAACTCATCAGGACCCAGCGCAGTCTATTTAATGACAAATTGTGACCCCCATGCCTAAATATTTACTCATATTTATTTAACCCTCTGGTATCCCTACAAATTGCTGCCTCATTTTCCTCCTAGTGTGCAAAAAAATGCAAAGGGGGTTATTACTGTAAATAAAAAGTTATATTAGTTTATTTTTAATTGTTTAATTTTTTCCTTGTTTCATCAGCTTGTGCCATTAACAAAAATACCAAATACTCAATAACCGTCAGATCTTTTAACCTTTTAATTGCCATGTTTGTAATGTAGACAAACAAAATTTTTTGATGGAAATAAAAATGATTTTTTTCAAGGTATTACACTGAAAGTGAATAACTTATTTATGGATGATTGCAGCCTGGCATATGTCATTGATTAGTAGCAACATTGGTTAAAATGCATTATTAGTTTTTTTGTGATGTCAATTATTCTAAAATACTCACGTTTTTCACCCTTCTGTGCAAAAAATGCACACCTTTAAATCATGTTATAAATATCATACATTTCAAAATTGTTTTACTGTTATTTAATTATATTTTTCTCATTCAAGGTCAGCCCTAATCATAAATGTCATATACTCATTCATTTTAATTTTTTTTAACCCTTTAAATTCCATGTTTCATTGATGCATTTTTAGATGCAAAATACACAAAAAATGATTTTTTTTGCAAGTCACTACATGAAAATTAGATAACTTATTTTTTGATTATTGCACAGACACACTCACAGACTCACACACTGATCTGCACTTGAACAAAACCTCAGAGAGTTAGTGAGAAGGGGAGCAAAGGGCAGTATAACAGTCAAATCTGGTAAAAAAACACCATATATTTCCTGCCCTCGCCCATATATGGTAAAAGTGACGTCACAGGGTAAAAAAATGGTCCAGGTGCAAATGTAAAGCCTCAACGCTCAAATGAAGCCCAGAAACCAGAAAATGCATGATTCATGCCTTAATGGCGCATAGATCAAAGAAATGGTTTGAATGGGTTCGTATGCGCATTTTTTGCACACCAGGGGTATTAATAATAAGAGAAAAGTTTTACTTTATTTATATTGGGCTGATTGTTGTGGCTGGGACAGAATTTTGAAAATTGTGCAAAAATGAACAAAAAATAAAATGCATAATAATATTAATTGTGAAAGAGGACAAAGTTTAAAAAAAAAAAAGATCAACTAAGTGTGCATTTTTGCCACAAGGGGTACCAGAGGGTTAATGAAAAATGTTGCAGTTTTGACCTTAAATCAGTGTTTCCCAACCATTTTTCTTTGGCGCTCCCCCTACATGTACTTAAGTAAAGCGGAGCCCCAGGACCCAAAAGAGAAGAGAAGGGGACACACTGGTGCCAAAAATTGACATAGATTTTAATTGTTTCATTCACAAAAGCCTAAAAAGGCCTTTGCATGCTTTTCTTATCAAAATACCTTTGTATAAACTACTAAATAACTGAGTTTTCATGGTTTTAGTTATTATTTGCAAATCTAATTTTGGCAGCCTCATAGCAGACAAAGCCTCGTGCTCCTTAACATCTTTGGTGCCTCCCTTGGGGTCCCGGACCCCAGGTTGGGAAACAATGCCTTAGATCAGGGGTGTCAAACTCAATCACAGCAGGGGCCGGATTCCGGATCCAGGTCTAACCTGAGTGCCTAACAGGGTCACCTGTTTAATCATAAACAGTCAACCTCATTTCCCTCGTAATAAAATGTGAAAAAAAACTTAGCACTGATTATAAATGATTTCAACAATTAAAAAGTTAAGAGAAGTTTATAGGCTCACAATCTGAAGAAGTAAATTTATTCGTTCAAAAAGGTCATAAACATGAAATTGAAAAATAATGTTTTTTAAGGCAAATATATGAGATAGAAAGTCAAAATCACGAGTTGAAATGTGCAAAATATGAAATGAAATTTATAATCATTAAATTAAAGGTCTGAATATGATTCAATATTGGGATTATGAAGTCAAAGTTTGGAGTTGAAAATATGAGATAAAATACAAAAAAATTGGTTAAGAATGTCAAAATAATATTATTAAAATTATGAATCTTAAAGCTCAAAATACTATATAAGAAGTTAAAATTATGAGTTAAAATAAAAAGTAAAAATCCTAAATTTCAATCCTAATTGTAAGATGCAAAACTGAAAATATAAGATTCAGACACAAATTATTTTTTTTCCCACATTCCCAACTTCTTAACTTATTATTTTTACCCCTTACTTTTACAGATTCCATGACTTAACAAAGATATCTTAAATCATCAAGGATAAGTTTACATTTTTATACATGAGGAAATCTGCAGACATCATACTGATGGGCCAGTTAAAGCAGAAATATGAGATCATCTTGGATTTAACTGTTCCACGGATTTGGCCCCAGGGCCTTGAGTTTGACACCCCTGCCTTAGATGATACAAAACATAGGACTAAAGAAAAGAAGCAGGAAAAAACAATTCCACTTTACTCCATTTTCCCAATAGTAACATTTGCATCTTCTGCAGATTTCCAGTGGAGAAATTACCTCATCTTAGGAAAAGCAGCTTTGCTATCCCAAGAAAAGGAGATAAATTAGTTGAAATATTGAGAAAACATTTAAATTTACCCAAAACAGAGTCATTAAAATGTATTATGTGTGTCCACTAAGGCCCTCAATACATCATAGAACACTGAAGACAGCTCCAAGACCCACTTCTGGGTCCCAATCCACCAGTCAAGAACCACTGCTTTAATGTATGCAATATCATACTGCTTTAATACATGTACAACTCATAGTGAGGTTTCAGTTTATCATTGAATACACTCAGCTATAATCAGTGTATTAATGGATGCTTCAATGAATCTGATTTAATCACAGAAAAGCAAGATAGTTGAGTTTTGTTCTTAACATAACATGATTGTTATCTGGGAAATTAAAAGCATTGCAAAAGAAATTAGCTTTTAGAAATGTATAGTGGCTTACATGTGCGGTGATATCTCATAGAAGCTGACCCCTCTGTAACGCTCCATCTGCGCCTTGGAGTAAATCTCCAGATCTTTGTAAGGGTTCACCGACACCAACACTGAGCCAATGTACGTCTGTGCCAAAACATTAGAACATGCTCAAATATGTTTCACCACAACAGCTGAAATGTTTTGGAACACTGAATGAAAAGCTGGCTTTGTTACATAGATGAGGTTTTCTCTGAAGCGTCGCCGTAGGTTATCTATAAAAGCCGCCTCGCTGTTGTAGTTCTCAAGCAAGACAAAGTCCTGCACCCCGACTCTGTCCCGGGCAGTCAGGGCGCTCTCCATCACCAGGCGCACTCTCCCTTCAACATCCACTTCCTGTGGGCAGAGAAACGTCACAGAGAGGGACAGAATTACAGCACCTATCACTGCTCCTACTTGTGATAGCTGATGTAATTCTGATCTTGTCAAGCAGGTGGCATAAAAGGTCTATTCACATTTGATCTGATATGATACACAACACATTAACCCACCTACACAAGAATCCACATCCTGTGCTCAGTAAAACAACATTTCAGTAAATTTTCTACAACACAGAGCCATTTATAAAGAGGGACCATATTTAGTTCAGGAAATGATTCATGAAAATGCCTGGAGGCTCAGAGACCACATCACCAAAACAACACTGTAAACAGAGTGGAAACAGTTCGACTAAGACGAGCTAAGATTAAGTAATAGAGACATTTAAAGAGTCCTAACCCTAAACAGACGGGACAGACTCCTTTATTATGTGATTTTGAGATAGTGTATTGTGATGTATATACAGTACACAAAGCTCCATACACCCAGACAGGATTAACCAATGTTAATGATAAAGTGTGTTTACATGTAAATCCTAGTGCAGACAGGAAATAATTAACAGAGGAGGGCGCTTTCCAGAGAAAGGAAATGCATGCAGAACCTAAAATACAGGCATGCAAAGACATACCAAACTGTCAGAAATCAATGCTTTCTAATGATAAATATCCACACACATATTGAAGTGTATTTCAATGCACTGCACAAGTGCCAAAGCAGCTGCTCACTATCGTCAGAATCAAAGATTCATTTATAAGAGAAGCCCTGTTGTCTTTTTTCCACACAAAGTGGAACAAAGAGGCTAGACTTCCACAGGGTCACTGTTTTTCCTTCAATGCAACCGTCTCAAGGGTCTCATTTGGCTGTTTAATGCCGGTAAAAGGTCATTATCTGTGAGCTCTGAATGCAGGAAAATGCCTTCAAAAAAACAGAAGGACAACAGTGGAAGATAGCCAAGAAGCTGGAGTGAAGGAAAGTCACTGGACGCTTCCACTCCAGCCCCTCCTCACTGCTTCACCTTGGAGTATTGTTCTTGCACTCCTGCAGGTGGGCTTCCCTCAGAAAGCAATTACAGTCCATGGTCAGATTTTCCAAAGGATACAGCTAAGGAATGTGAGGGTCAGGTTCAGGGCAGGGTATCAGCGGATGGCACTAAATGTTTCTATGACGTGTCTGAAGCTGTGGATGTTTTTATACATATGTGCAAGTATGACTGGCTATCAAAAGTTTGTGCCTCCAATTATGACACTTCTGAGACCAAATTGAGAAGATTATCATGACAGAGAAAAGATGCAGGGGAGTTCAAATGGCGAGGTGATGTAGATTAATTTCTTGCTAATCTGTAAACTTGAATACGACAAAGATATTTAAAAAACATCTCCATGTGTTCAGCACACACATAAGCCTTTCATGGTAGCTGACACTCACCTGGCTCTGACTCTTTAAGTGAAAACATTTAAATCTTTGACAGAATAACAGCCCTGTATATTTATTAGTAATGTTTTCAGAGGTAGAAAGTAACTTATTATGTCTACTGTATTTGAGTAGGTTTTTTGTGTACTTGTACTTTACATCTGTACATCTTGAAATCAGTACTTTTACTTTTAGTTAAGTAGATTTTAACCAGAGTAACTGTATTTTAAGTAGCACATAAAGAGGGAATGCTTCCACATCACATCCCAAAACAGCAAAAACTGGAGTGTCGATATCTCAGCGTTAAACATTTCAGAGTTGATTTTAACCCATAAAGTACAATTTTAACTTTATTCTGAGTGAAGTGGACTTCAGTGCTGTATTTTCACAGTGTTGATCCACCAATGTTAGTTCAATTCTGTAGAGTCAACTGATCTAAGCTGTGCCCACTGTGATTCCAAATCTGAGGGGATGTGAGGAGTTTCTCATCATGCCCTTGGGCAGACTGTTTAGATGTGTTTTATATATGTTTAGTTGTGTTTGGATGTTATCTGTTGTACAGTGATCCCTGGTGGAGGTGTTTGGTCATGCTTCTGGTGGATTATTGTTTATCATGTGAGACACATTTGCACCATGAATAAAGTCATCCACTGAGTTAGAGTTCCTGCCTGTGAATTTAGCTGTTCTTAAAGGGCACACTTTTTACAGCTGTGCTGATGTATAGTTAGTGTATGGCATCACTTCCTGTTTGTACAGTTGCTGTGTTTCTCATTGTTTTGATCGAGCTAAAGTTAAATTGTTGTTCTTTTGGTTCAACTTCTAATCACAGCTGTTTTATTGATGTTGTGCATTTAAACATACATAAAGTTAACAACAAGCATCCTCACTATTTACAACTTTTCTCTTAGCCTTCCTTTCCTCTTTGACTACAACTTAGCCTAGCTTAGCTTTAGCTTAGCCTCTAGCCTCTCCTGCTCTCTCTTGCTCGGTGCTTTGCTTTGAGGTTGACTCTCTGCTTTGTTCCTGTTAGTGGAGATCCATCTTGCCATAGATTTTCAAGGGTTAATTTGGCTCTGTCATTGAAAGATATTTAAGACTTTCAAGTGTAGTTCAACTATAACGAGTGTTTACCAAAACAGACACTTTTAAAGTGTTAAACTTAACTCGATAGTAATTTAATTAACACTTTCAAATTTTCTGTGTATTTTACTTTATTTTAGAGGTGTGACTTAGCCTGAACAACCTGGTTAGAGATCCATTCTCTTGTTGTTCTTGCCACGAAGGAAAGATTGTATTTTACAATAGAACTCCTCAGTAGCTACTCAGTGCTCGGTACTTCAAGTAAACTTTAAAATAGATGCGTATTACTTTTACTTGAGTTGATTTATAAATCAGTACTTTTACTTTAACTTGAGTACATTTTAACCAGAGTAACAGTAGTTTTACTTGAGAACAATAGTCTTCTGTTTTTTCCACCTGTTTTCAACAATAGAAATCCAATATCCACCAGCATCTGAATTTTATAGTGAAATGTTGTCAGACCTTCTTACTTGACTCTTTTTAGCTTAATAAGCAACAGAAAACTAACTTGAAAACACAGCAGACACTGTTTTTTGTGTCCTTGGTGTTCATGAGTTACATTGTTTACTGTTAAGCTAGAACTTTAATCATCATAACATGCAGAAAAACCATTCATCAACAAACGTCCCTGCGTCCAAAAATGGGAAACACCGCTATGTTAGAGGAAATCTTAAAGGATATGAATCATCTTTTTGAAGGCTCTGTGGCTGACACAGCTTAAGGGCAGTGTGTTTTGGACGGAGATATTACCACAATAATCCTTGCAGCTTTGTTGTCAGTGAACTGACCCGAGGCCTGGTTCTTTAGAGCAGTGAGAGTCCGTTATGGCTGATGGGCTCAAAGGAGTGCTTGAGTGCTTTATGGAGGATTTGACTTTTAGTTTTGGGGAGCTTCAGGGATATCTGCAGGTCTGTAGGTGTAGCTGCAGTGACATCCAAGGAGGACTCTAACACAGAGTGGGACTTGGCTCAAGGCCCCATGACTAAGCCCTGCTGGGCCGACTACATTGGGATTGTCTTCCTTATAAGGCCTGCCCCACCACTCTTTCCCAGGCCGAGCTGCTCTGGTACCACTACCTCTGATGAGCCAGTAATGGATTTGGTGGAAAAATATCAAGTTTATGCTAATACAAAACCTAAAACACACTCTGACTCATACAAAAGCACAAAACACCTCAAATGACTTATTGTTCTGTTATACTTTTCTCTCCTTGGATTTAAACAGATAATGCACACAGGGGAAAATCCCTGCAGTGTGCAAAACCTAACATGAAACCACAAAAAGGATCACCATGGTAGTCCGGATCTTACCCTGCCGTGGTACCTCATCCTGTCCTGCTGCTGCTGGTAAAGGTTGAACTGGTGGTCCCCACCCAGGCTGGTGCTCCTCCTCTAGTGTCAGGCAGACTTTTCAGCTGTAACTCCTCATCCACCTTTGCCTTAGGGCACAGAATTAGTTAACTTGTCCTCTTCTCCCTCAGACACGTTCTCAATCGTCCTCAGCTTGAGTTGCTTTCTCCTGGTCCTTCCTCCTCCTTGTTTGGGTCCCCTGTGAGGACAGAGCATAAGCGCTCAGGCCAAAACACCAACAGTCCGTCTTGTTTATACCATCAATTCATCCTCCCTTTGACTGCTCAAGTAAACGTACGCCTCTCTGCGAGTCCCTCTCCTTCCCTCTTCTCTGTACTGCACAAAACAAGGGCAGGAACTTCACTCGCACGTCACACAAGTGAATAAAAAAAAAAAGTAGAGGGAAAGTGAGCTGTTGGATCCTGAAAAAAAGAAAAGGAGTAACAGGGAGCTGAGAGGGCTTGGAAAAATTTAGTAAGAGCGCCAGTCTACAAACATGTAATCAGTGCACAGTGATATAAAAGAGAAAAAACAGAAATCACATGATGAGATCTCAGTGCATTCTTTCTTTGCTTCCCTCCCTGTTTAGTTTGCTCCCTCCCTCTTTTTCCCGCAAGCTGAGACAGATTCACATGGGATGTGAGTTATGGAAGTTTTTTCACCAGCAGGACTCCCCGTCTCCTTATGGCTCACTCCCCCTGCAGATGAAGTAACTGTTACCACCATCATAACATAACTCTGCAAATATTTTCACATGACAGCGAATTAAAAGTACATGTGCTGTGGGCATGGGACATCAAATTCCTCACTTCATTCGTTATCTCCTGTTCTAGATATTTTTGGGAGTGCTCTCAAGGCCACACAGTCTGAGAGAACAGCGCCCTCCTCTGGTTTCTTTGCCCACACCTTTCCCTCTCACCCTATTTTCCCTCACTCTGAGTCCCCGCCTCACCCTCTTTCCTTTGCCAGCATCATCAAATAGCTAACGCTGAGGAATCTAAATAATGTTACCCAGATGGAACACCTCTTGCTCCTTTTCTCTACCTCTGGATGGCTTGACGGGCTTTCAAACCACAACTAAAAGACTTCATGCTGCTCCCTCTCCACTACTCAGGCATACTATCATACGACATACTCTATCACTACTGAGCAATGCTGCATGGAGCACAAAAATCAAAGAAACAACCACAATGAGATCAAAGTTGAGGATTTACTTGGAAGAGATCTAACCACCACTTGGCTGTAACTACAGCCAAATCGTGGTTATTGTTGTGTTTTCCTATCAAAGCCAAACAGCACAAAGAGGAAATATTCTGAACAAAAGGTTATGTTGCAGGATGATTAAGTGTGCTCCGTTTCTGGTTTCAGTTTGCTCTGAGGTAAATATATGACAAGGAATGCATGTTGAATAACTGTGCCACTTGTTGGATTTGCCTTTTTAGAGTTTTAGAAAAGTTTGATGAGTAAACCAAGCAGCATTTCTTTGACATGACGTGTGCCAAAATACCAGTTTAATACAACTTTTCTACAGCAGTGATGTTATGTGCTACATATCATGCAAACATTCAAATGTCTATTTTTTTTTTTTTTAAATAGTTGACAAAAACATCCCTCTTTCCTTGTTTTGGTATATGTTTAATATGTCTAAAAAAGAGAAAGACATGAAACCATCATTCGCTTAAAAACAACAGTTCATACTGAATATGCAGTGCATCAAAATAATCACAACTAAATATTTTTTCCTAATGGTTAAGGCTGAGTTTAATCAACCAAAGATTGTGTGTTGAAATAAAGATTGGTTTATTTTTTGCTTGATAAGAAACACATTAGATATGAAACTTAAAGAATAAATGTGTTAAATCATAATTGCAATATTAGGGAAAAAAGATTATTTTCCCAAATCATTCAGCCCTACTGTCATCTGAGACACCGTATATTTCAGAACGAAAATGCGCACTAAATCTTTAGAAATAAAATCAGATAAAACGTTTGTTTAGGGATAGGGTAAGGGTGAAGGTAATGGTCTGGATACCAAAAGTTCAAAGTTAAAAACTTGACCTGCAAAACCTAATTACAAAACTTCATAAAGCAGGGTCAACAGCCAAGTTACAGGAAAAAAGCTTGCCCTCCATGAAAACATCCTAACGCAGGAAGCAAAGCTTACATAACTTGTTAGCTGAATAGGTAAAGCTAAGTTATACATCTACATCATCTAAGTAGCTAACATAGCTACAACAAAGCTCAAAAACCAGCCACGTATCTACATTACCTACATAGCTAACATAGCAAAAGCTAAGCTCACATTAGCTTAAGCTACATTAGCTACGTATCTACATAATCCATGACCTAAATTAGCTTAAGCTACATTTGCTGATGCTCATGTTGCTAAAGCTAACTTAGCTATAGATAATGGAGCTGTGTAGCTAATGTAGCTATGAAGCTAACATATCTAACTAAGCTCACAAAGCAGATATAAACTACATAGATATGTTATTTATGTGGTATCGACACATTTATGCACATAACTGTACTCAAGTAGCTTTTATGTGTACTTATACTTATTTGAGTACTTTTTAATAGTAATTTTACTTTTACTTAGCTAAACTTTGGGGGGATTTTTGTGCTTCAATAAATATAAAAAAATAAAGCATCTGTTACTGAGGAAAGAAATAATTACTTTCAATCAACAACATGAAAATGTCCAGTAGTTTATTTTCGATTACACGATGGTCAGCAGAACATACGTAGTGAGGGTAGCGAGGAATGATTCCACATTACATTTTTGCAGGGTCTTCACTGAAAGACATATTGTCTGGATGGGAGCATATGTTGGTCTAAAACCTCTATTTCCTTTCAGCATTGGTAGTACCTTCCCAGATGTGTAAGCTGTCCGTGCCACAGGCACAAATGCAACCCCCACTCTCCAACACCAAATCCCATCAGAGTTGCAAGCTGTTGAACTATGTACTGACAATAGGCTGGATGCCCCCTCTCCTCTTTAGTCTGCAGGACATGGTGTCCATGGGTTCCAAAAAGAATTTCAAATTTTGATTCATCTGACCACAGAACAGTTTTCCATTTTGCCTCAGTCCATTCTAAATGAACCTTGGCCAAAAGAAGACAGTGGCATTTCTGGATCGTGTTCACATGTGGCTTCTTCGTTGCATGATACAGTTTTAATTTGCATTTGTGGAAGGCACGGTGAACTGTGTTGCAATGATTTCTGGAAGTGTTCCTGAGCCTGTGCAATAATTTCCCATAAAGAACAAGGGCTGTTTTAGCACAGTGCCACCTTGAAGGTCTGAAGATATCGAGAATCCAATATTGACCTCTGGCCTTGTCCCTTGGGCACAGAGATTTCTCCAGATTCTCTGAATCTTTGATTATTACCTCTGCCAAGGAGGTTGTGTGATTGGTGGGTTTGTAGGTTGGTCAGTTTGTTTGTTGGTTTGTTAGCAACATAACTCAAAAAGTTGTGGACGGATTTTCATGACATTTTCAGGAAAAGTAACAAATGGCATAAGGAAGAACTGATTGGATTTTGGGGTGCTTTACACCAGGGGATGGCAGACGTGAGTAACGTCAATCCCAGCAGCAGTTTTTGGGTGTGTTTCTATTCAAAGTTTTGGAGTTTATAGAGTTTGAAAGACGCACACCCGGTCGAGGAGATGAGTTGGAGCATAACAGAGAGAAAGACAGTGAACTGTAGCGCGAAAACTCACAATGCTGGGAGGAATAGAGGAATATTCACCCTCTGCCACAACTATCAGTTGTAACAACTGTTGCCACCGAAGCCAATGCTTTGCCTCACCGTGTTTCCAACCCACCGGGGACGGAGTAATCGGTGAATGCCGTGGAGCACATGGGGACGGATCCAGGAATTTTTTAAAGGATTCTTCACTATTGGGAGATAGGGCTAATGCACTCTCTGAATGCTTTTCTAGTATTATGTACTGTAGATCGTGGGATATTCAAAGTCTTTGCAATTTTATATTGAGCAACACTTTTCTGAAATTGTTCAACAATTTTTAGGCACAGCAGATTGGTGAATCTCTGCCCATCTATACTTCTGAGGGAGTCTGCCTCTCTAAAATGCTCCTTTTATACCCAGTCATGAGAGTGACCTGTTGGCAATTGATCTATTTAGTTTAAAATGCTCCACTGCCAGTAGTACCATTTACTTTTGCAGCCTTTTGTTGTGCTGTCCCTACTTTTTTGAGATGTGCTGTTGCTTGCTGTTGTTGTTTATGTTCTATTGTGAATAAAACATTCTGTTTTTAATCTACATTTTACACAGTGCCCCAACTTCTTTGGAATTGGAGTTATAACATATTTGACTCTTTAACATTTTGTTTCATATTTTTTGTGTAGTCTTCAGAGAATGTAGCTTAGCATCCCTGACTGAATATAGGCTGATATATTACTGGCAGCATTTTATCATTTACCCTTGAAGGGCATCCAAGGCATAGCATGCATAACCACATGCATGTGGAAATCATGAGGGTTCTCTCCTAACACATCTGTTTTCTCTACTCTGCACACATTACACCATCTGGAGACACTGACACTTTCACCATCATGGAGACAGTGAAGTCAATCAGACACACAGTTTTACTGGAGATGATCTTCATCACCTCTGCTAGTGAGGTATCCTCCTGTGCTATTTTCATGCTGAGTTTTTCCAATAAGTGTTCCTATCTTTGTTCAACAGTTCCTGTAAGAAGGATTTCCTTCCTAGCTGTTTCCTGACGTTCCTTATGCCCCTTTTCTTTGAGCTCAGATCTAATGTAATCATGCCTTTTTGGAACTGGCCCACTGTACCACCTTTGAATATTTATTTTCCTCTATTAGTTTCAGCCGTAGAAGACATTATTACAAGATTTTGATTTATCATCACAAGTGCAGAACCACTAAGCCAACTGATTTCCATCTACTTCCGAAAAATGTATGGGCAAAAATCAGGACTGTAAAATAATGTTTCTCTGCAGACACAACCATTTGGCCTGACTTTGATCTCAGATAATTCAATAAGAAGTATGCAACCTAATACTGACCATCAGACACATTATGGAAGAAATTAAAAGAGGCATAACCTTCTTGTCATAAACTGTACACTATTTGAGTCTAATCATTCTCAGTCATTTTATTCTTGAATTACTCAGGTTTTCTGATTCAATAAGGCAATGAATCACTGAGGAGTTATGACTTCTTTGGGAGTGGTAGGGTGGAAATGTGTCTTTTCTCTTTCTAACAATTATCTCTCTCCGCCTCTCCTTTCGCATACACTCACTCTCTCTCTCTTTCCTTTCCTCGCAGCTATAAAGCAGGACTGTAAAAAGTTAGCTAAAAAAACAGACTGAGTTGTATTTTGTTTGGATTATGGAATTCAGCTGTCTTAACTATTCATTATATCCTTGGTGGATGGGCCATTTTGTGCCTATTGTCCATCTGTGCAGAGCTCTCTCAGCACCCATCTGTTGCCCCTTTCACCCTGATCTCACCTCTGCTGCCTCTCATCCCCAGATCCCTGTTACACCACAAGGGCTACTTTAGAAAATGATAAAGGTGTAAAACAAAACCCAATGAATGACTTAGCCATGGAAACCCAATTTAAATGGGAAAATAAAAATACTGAATGAAGCATGTATCGGAGAGCGGAAGTTAAATGTTTTCTCTTAATTGTTGCTACATAATCAACAAAAGGTGAAAATGTGGTTTCAGGCCAGTAGTATTACTTCCCATGCATTTTCAGAGAGAGAGCTTATTACTAGATCAGATTCTCTTGGGGTAATGAATTCTATGAAAGCTTAGAGCTCAGCCTAGTGGTGATATTATCACTTGCACGGCACTGGCTCCTCTGCTTCTCCTCATGTATAAAACATGGATTGTATTTTACTTTCCATAACAATTCTTGTTATCAGTTTGTCTGCATGAGTGCTCATCTTGTGCAAAACTAGCTTGGTTTATCACGGATTCATTCTCAAGATATATGAACAAACTCTGCTGTATGCAAGAATTTCATCTTTTAAGTATTACTGATCCATTTTACTCTCATGAACATCTCTACATTTCTTTCACTGCAATCATGCACCAAAACTTATCAATTTAACTAAAATTCAGCTAATGCATTACAAATCAGTTTGAAATATGTGAAATGTAAATCTTTTAAGAACAAGAATATCTATAAAATACCACAAACACAAACATGAAAATACGCCTACCTGGTCTTGCTCAGTAATCAGACTGCACAGAAAGCTTCACTGAAGCTGATTTAGTGAAAACTTTGATCCACATCCGTCTCCACTACAGGTCTAGTGGCAGCCACAATTTCCAGTTGCTTGTAAAGCTGAAGGTGAAGCTCGTACAGTGAACAATCCATTGCCAAGCTGACTCTGTCTTCCCAGTAGCAGCAGCATACGCTGAATGAACTCCCACAGGGAATAGGTCAACCTAGATGGAAACAATTACAGCACAGAAAAACTACTTCACAGACAAAGCTTGAAATCTTTACAGAAAGTAAAACTGTGACTGTAATAAGCTTTCTTGCAAAGCTAGTAGAAAATTTCAGGGCGTTTATAGCCCATAAATCCACTAGGAGGCAGCAACTCTAAGTTAATGGTCTGATCAAAGTAATCAGATATGACGCTAGTGATGGATGCCAGATTCTGTTCAAGCTGGAAGCGCTGAGTGGAAATGGACTGTACTGTGAATTTGTGCAGGCAGATTAATGGGCCACTTGGAATAATAATGGTTCTAAATACATATCCTGCTTAAGTTTGTGTTTTCTTCTTTGGACTTTTGGGATATTCTCAACATGCTGTGGACTTATCTGTCTTTGTGTTTGACTCATAGTGAGCTAACATGGGCTTTATCAGAAGTGGAATAAGAAGACATTAATCAAAACATGTTGCTGAGGTTACACCAGAAGTTGTTCACTCTTTTGGCTTACATTATATATGTCCTATTTATAAATTAATGCCATCAAAGGGTGTATAAATTTAGAAAAAAAAAAAAAAAGAAAGCTAAAAAAAATATATAAGATTTATGTATCAGAATTTTCTAATTTCTTCCTCTATATAATCAACTCTAACTTGTGGCTGTTTCAATAGTCCTGGCCCCATCTTCAGAAAAGCTGCATTACTCCATTAAACTACACTGGAGTGGTGCTTGTACTGAACTGCAAGACGATGCATCGGTATTATCAGTTTAATATGTTACATAATAGTGTATCACTGTTTGGTTTTGTAAAAATGTATACTTTTTTGCTTTACACTTTCACTAAATTTGGATTATAATACGAGTTTCATATAATGATCTTTATTCATTGTATTATTTAGCTAGTCGTTAAAAAATGACAGCAAAACTCATGTAATCAGTGTCTGTATGGATGCACTATTTAAGTTTTTGTTGATATCAGATATGCCAATATTTCCAAAATCATCTTTGCTGCTACCAATATTGATATATTCACGGTTCTTCCTAAAACTCAAAAAATGTAATGCCGGCCTCATGAGGTGAAGCAGGAGACGGGCAAGGATTTTCAGATATTTCTTCATTTAAAAAACACACATTTTATAAAGAACCATTAAAACAACTATTATCTTAATCTAAATATATTTTTTCCATTATTCTACCAGTACCTGGTTTGAATAGATTACCACCACCAGACAGAGGCTGTAGTGCACCTGAAAGCTACCTGCCATCAAATAACAAAAATTAAAGAAAGCGGTCATGTCTGTTGACACGAGTGAGGAGCTAAGAAACTAACTTCTCTTGACTCAAGAAACAATCTATTTTACATGATATTTCTATAAAAATGATCAATTATATGATTACTTGGTGATGTCAACTACATTAGAGTTTTTCTTAATTTTAACACCAAGCAATGTGAAATACGTCAGCCTGTTCATGGCAATTTATGTCAAGCAGAGGTCCACAAATTATCAGTCCGGTCAATTTTTGAGGCTAATAGACATTTGGCTGATTATCAGTACTGGAATTTTACCAATTATTGATAAAATGTATAAATCGAAAAGTGCACTATTTTGGCCCCAAGATGTGTCTTCCCCTTCTGGCTTTATTTTTACTCTCCACAGTCTCATGAAATGTCCCGGAAGCGACACCATCTGATTAGCTAGAAGTCACATGAGTACTAGCCAATCAGCACTTCAGCCTGGGTGCCACTGACAATAGCTGTGTTTGAAACCACACTCATTTCCTTCTCCCTACCCACTATATAGTGATCAGCATATAATGAACAATATAGTTGACTCAACTGCAAAACAAATAAATGATTTCAGACACGTCTCCAGCCGCAGGCAATTACATCATCGCCGTCTCACAATTAAAACGTTTAGCAACTATGGCTCGTAGATTTTGATGACAATGGCTGAGGATTTAAATTAACGGTAGAATTTCACTAACTGATACCAAGCATACCATATTTTCACAAAAAATAAAAATACTAATAGATAAAAGAGTCTTGTGACTTTAGTGGCAAAATAATACACATTTTTGTGTGTATAACACTTATTTTTGCATATCTATGATGGTCTTGTGTCTTGTAATCATCATTACAAAAAAAATGAATGTTGCTTCACTAAGAATCCTTAGCATTTTCTTAAGATTATATACTTTGGTTAAAACCAAACAAATAAAAAAGCCTAAAACATGTTTAATAAGTGTGCTCTCGTTTGTCCGTCATGTTTGAGAGCAGTAACTGCGATGCATAATGGTAAATATTGCTGTGTTAGTGACATTAGTTGTTCACTATTTTTGATGCATTGTGCATCAGATGCTTTTTCACAATAGATCAGAATATGGACACCACTACAAAGTGGCATATTCACTATAAAGTGCACTATATACTGTAGTGAATAGGGGGTGATTTCGGACACAGCCACAGTAAATATATGGGCTCTCTTCCTGTTTTCCTACTGCTATTGTGTTGATATTTGTTTTGTATGCTGATAGAACTAGGGCTAAAATGTTTGTTTTGCTTCATTTTTTATCATGCAATTTTATGTTTGCCACATTATGTACATTTTGTACCTCACAATAACTGCATTTCAGTTCCAAATATCTGTTATCGGCCCCACAAACTACCAATAATCAGTAATGACAATGGCCCTGAAAAACAAAACATGGGTTTTCCCCCCTGATGTTAATATCAAGCTTTAGGTATACACCCCAGTCCATCTTTTAGTCTTCAATTTTTTGTGACTTGCAGACAGAAATTGTCTTTCAAATGTACATACCTTGCTGCCAACATGTCTGGTCAATATATTGGTTGTAAAAATCAGCAAAAAAGGTGGTATCCGCCAATACAGGTAATTTACTTTTTAAGCTATTGTCTGCCGATTCTGATTTCATACCGATAATATTGTGCATCCCTAAGTTTCTGTTGGTGGTTGGTAAAACTCTTCCTATTGTAAAAAAGGTGAATCTCTTTTTAGATTTGATTCCAGTTATGCTTAAAAGGACACTTCACATTACTTTCTAGGGCTAATGTTAGCCTAACAGTTTGTATAAACAGCTCAGCTCATGGTTGATTTAATGGCTGTTGACAAGTGACTTTACACGCATGGAAATCCCATGTGCAAATTTTGCACATATAGTGGATGTTACAGTCCATCCTCTCTAGAAAATATTAAACAAAGTGAACAGAATGCAACAAAGGCAGCTCTGTTGATGAGGATAAGTTCAATTTAAGCCAATGCTTTTAGCTAACATTAGTCTTGTGTGATTGTTGCTAGTTGCCCAATATTGGTGGGAACTGCTTGTTAGCAAAGCAGTTGTTTATGCCCTTTCCAAAAAAAAAGTAAATTTACTTTAAAACACTTGCTACAGTCGTAAGTTACAGTGATAAACTTGTGATAAAATAATAATGCTAGCTAGTTGCCTAGGTAAATAAGCTAACCTAGCATGTGACGCTAATAATAAGACACTAACAACTCTTATTTATTTGATATTTTAAATATGAAGCAAGTTTTTTGTTTTTTTGGGTTTTAATTTGAACGCAATACTAGGCCAGAGCGAAATGATGGCTGGTGGATTTATTTCACGCTCAATAATGTTAGTTTATTTCGATTTTTTAAATTAAAATGAGGATAGTTGGTGCATTGGCACTGTTTCAAGTGCAACAGAAAATTATTTATTTCTGTAACAAATTACTATTTTTCTTCTTTTAAGTCATATAAATATGCCCATAATATTTCTATTGGAATAGTTCATCGAGTGACTGGTATGAAATTGATTAGTTTGGAGAAACACTCCCGCATAGACTCTAGACTGGTGAGCTAAGCAGAGCAGACCTGCTGCAGTTGTGTGAGGGCGCCGCTGGGTGAGTCCCTCTCTCCGCTGCCTCTGTCTCCACAGCTCCTTTTTCCCAAAGAAAAGAAGAGGAGAGCTAGGTCCGGGGAGGAGGGCCGCCGCCATTATCGGAAAGCTGGCAGAAATACCACTTTCACACACGCAATCTGCTCACAAATTGACCAGGACATGAACAATTTCTGTAGCAGTAGAAGCATATTTGAGACGAAACACAACGGCGATTGCAACAAACTCACCGTTGTCTCGTGTGCGCCACCGGCCCAGCATTATGTGGGCACAACAATGGACAGAATAATTATTGAAAAAGCAACGTGGTGAACCGAGGAAGAAGACGGCTAAGCAGGTTTAAAACGCTTGAATTTCCCACGAGGAGAGACCCTCTAAAGAGCAAAATTGGACAGTTTTATCATCTGGGATATTTATTTCTTCATTCCCCGTGTTTAATTGCAAAGAAAACAGCGATGCTGAACAGGAGAATCCCGGCATGGACAATGGATATTTAAATCAAATAACCTCCTTGCAACTGTATTATCAGTATTATCTGTGAATTGAGACGATCTATTGTGTGTTCTGCGGCTTTATGCTACTGCACATCAGGCGGCGAGGGCTGCGGCAAGAGCTGGCCTGACAGATGCAAGAGGAGAAAGGGAGAAATGCGATGGTATGTACCCTGCATGCTCTGTCCTCGTCTTTATGTGCTATTACCTAGTGAAGCTGTTGAGTGCTGCACCCTGGACAGCTGAGTAAATAAATTCCGTTTAAACATTGTCTGTCGGCGTGGAGAAGGCAGGCTATCCGAGATTTCGGCTCTGCAATTTCATTATGTAGACAGCAGGCCTGGCGTGGTCAGCCCCTCTCTGTGCACCCTAAAGCCCATGGCAACTGTTAATCCTTTGCAAAACATATAGGGTTGCAAAATCTTATCTAGGTAAGTAGGTTATGCGAATGAAACAACACGAAGGCACGCTTCAGTGAACTATTCTGAAAATGCAAGAGAGGGCAGTTTGGTTGTTTTTATTTGCTATTAAGTTGTCTGTTCGTTTTGGTATCAGGCCTAGCTCAGCTGAGCGGTGTGGACTGCCCATGGTTGCTTTTGACCCTGCTGGAGCTGTTTGTTTCTCTTGCATGCTCTGTTAATGCCACAGGTTATTAGTTTCATTTTGGAATTATCATATATCTTTAAGTCATCATAATAAATGCAGTGGCAATTATTTTATATCTTTCATTTTTTAAATTTGGTAATTCTTTACCATTTTAAATTATGCAGCTATATTGTATCAGAATTGCACCACTGGTATTATAACGGACACATAAGACAATGCGATTAGAGTGAAATAGTAACTTTAGTAGTCTCAGTGGGGTGGTCAGGTTCTGTTTCTTTGGCATTCACTGTGCATGTGTCTGACTTGTTTGGTAAGTCATCAGTCTGTTTTTGTTGGGCAATCAGGCTAAACGCTCCTACTTCGTTATTTGTAAAATCTAAAGAGCCCACAACAGTCATTTTTACACTTGTCAACCAAATCACTGATCAGACTTGGTCATTTTGAAAGCACCACTCCCAACATGCTTTCTCACAGGGCTAATATTAGAGAAATGTATCTTGAGATTATTAGCATATGGCTATTATGGGTTGATTAATGATTAAGTCGGTGGATTAAACGTTTTGATGTGTGATGGTTCATTTCAAAGATGCTGTCATATTTTTTACTTGTTAAAAAAAGAATACTTGTGGTTTCTGCACTGTTGGTAAGCAAAGACATGATATTATGTCACCTTCTGTCCATAAGAACTGCAATTGGTTTTTCATTTCTCTTCTGACATTAAAGTCATCATTTTGGCAAAAGGAATACTAATCACAGGCTCAAAATGTTCAGTGAATCTCCTGGCAATTACTAATAATGTTGTTTCTCACTGTTTGTTTTCTCTAGAAGTTATTTATTCTAAGCACATCACTTGTGCATTTAAAATGTAAAATTAGTGACAGGTGATTGTGACTGTCTGGCATTATCGGTGCTATAAAACTGTCTTTATCATTTTGCTGTTGGCTGGATATGAAGCCAGAAACTGCATTGTTTCAGAATAGCATAAATGCTCTTATTACATTTGATGATGACCAAAGGCATACTACATCAGATCAACTTATTTGGTTACAATGGACAGTTACACAAAATAGAATAAAACGTGCCTCTTGCTATTGTCTCATGCTGTTGTTATGCCAGACCACTGAATTGAAAAAGATTGAAGATATCAAGTCTAAATACAAGATGACAGACATTTGCAAAGGCAATACTAAATGTAAGCAAAAAATGTCAGTTCACTGAGAAGTAGCATCTTCTAACAAGGATTTCTGATGACCTAATGTTTGCCCCATTCATGTCCCAACATGTTTTTTTTAATATTTGTTAACTGTCCACCAGATTGTCTGATTACTCCCTTTCCTTTTCTTTTGACAGGATCTGAGTCATACAAAGGATTAAATGAAGGAACTCTACTCATAAAACTGCACTGCTATTTATTAAACTGAAGACCGGCAGAAGAAAGTGAAATCTGATCTTCCCTGTGGATCAGCAGCTTTATGGACAAACATTCAAGTAATCTCATTTGCATAGTGCCTGTTTATGGCAGGATGAGCTTCAGCAGGCTATGATGGCAAAAAAGCAAGATGCTCGATCGCCCATTTACAACCTTGTTGTGGTGGGGTTGTCAGGAACTGAGAAAGAGAAGGGGCAATGTGGAGTTGGAAAGTCTTGCTTGTGTAATCGGTATGTGCGGCCCAGTGCTGACGACTTCTACCTGGATCACACATCAGTGTTAAGTACCAGTGACTTTGGGGGTCGAGTGGTTAATAATGATCACTTTCTGTTTTGGGGAGAGGTGTCACGGGTTTTGGAGGAGGGGCCTGAGTGCAGGATGCATGTTGTGGAGCAAACTGAATTTATTGATGACCAGACATTTCAGCCACATCGTAGCACTGCTATGCAGCCCTATATTAAACGGGCAGCTGCAACAAAGCTGGCCTCCGCAGAGAAGCTCATGTACTTCTGTACAGATCAGCTGGGCCTGGAGCAAGACTTTGAGCAGAAACAAATGCCCGAGGGCAAGTTGCAGGTTGATGGCTTCCTGCTTTGTGTTGATGTCAGCCGGGGCATGAACCGCAACTTTGATGACCAGCTGAAATTTGTCACAAATCTGTACGGTCAGCTTAGCAAGACCAAGAAGCCAATTGTTCTGGTCCTCACCAAATGTGATGAAGGAGTGGAACGCTACATCAAAGATGCGCATACATTTGCCATCACAAAAAAGAGTCTGCCTGTAGTTGAGACATCTGCACGTTCAAATATAAACGTGGACCTTGCCTTTCTCACATTGGTTCAGCTTATTGATAAGAGCAGGGGGAAGCCCAAGATCATTCCCTATTTTGAAGCCCTTAAACTCCAGAGTCAGCAGATAGCTTCAGCCAAGGATCGCTATGAATGGCTAATCAACCGTATAGTAAAGAATCACAATGAAACCTGGATAAACACCAGTCGACGCATGAACACCTCCCCAGAATACAAAGAATATGTTTTCCTGGAGGGAACAGCAAAATGCAAGAAGCTTTTTCAACAGCATGTCTACCGTCTGAAGCAGGAACATATTGAAAGGCGTCGCAAAATATACCTAAGCACTCTTCCCCTAGCACTTAGTTCTCTGGTGCCTGACCTGGATGAGATAGATCAGCTGAGCTGGTCTGGGGTACAGAAGGTCCTGGAGTCTAAGCAGCACTTTGCCCACTGGTTTGTTGTTCTGGAAGACTCGCCATGGGAAGATACATCTCACATTGATAACATGGAAGATGAGAGAATCCCTTCAGATCTACTGGAAACTGATGAAGCAGAGGATATATTCAATGCCCACTTGGAACATCTGCGCAATGAATGCAGACGGGCAGAGATGAGGCTGGAGTTTAAACAAAAATTAGCCTCCTCCCCCTTTGTCACACCAGGTAAACCATGGGAGGAGGCCCGCAGCTTTATCATGAATGAAGAGTTTTACCAGTGGCTTGAGGAGCCAGAGTACTTGGACCTGTACAACCGCCATCAGAAGGACATCATTGACCGTGCTAAGGAAGATTTTCAGGAGCTCTTACTGGAGTACTCAGAGCTTTTTTATGAGCTTGAGGTTGATGCCAAGCCAAGCAAAGAGAAAATGGGCGCAATCCAGGAGGTTTTAGGGGAAGAACAGCGATTCAAAGCACTACAGAAGCTACCAGCTGAAAGAGATGCTTTGGTATTGAAACATATCCACTTTGTCTATCACCCTACCAAGGAAACCTGCCCTAGCAGTCCTCACTGTGGAGACTCCAAGATTGAACAGATCTTAGCTTCACGTTTCCCCACATGTTACCCCTTTTTTGATTTGAAAGCTCATTTTGGAGACAACAAAGCTGACAGGATTAACCTTGTCATTCTAGGGAAGGATGGACTGGCCAGAGAATTTGCCAACGAGATTAGAGCACTCTGCACAAATGACGACTGGTACGTGTTGGACGGGAAGATGTATGAACTGACACTTCGGCCAATTGAAGGAAATGTACGCCTTCCAGTAAATTCTTTCCACACCCCCACTTTCACCCCTCATGGATGCTTGTGTCTGTATAACTCAAAAGAGTCTCTTTCCTATGTGGTCGAAAGCCTTGAGCGACTTAGGGAATCAACTCTGGGACGAAGGGATAGCCAACTGGCACAACTGCCAACATCTCTTCTCTTGGTCACTAAACGGGGTGTAGGGTCATATGTGGACATAGGTGGAGAAACTGCCTTAAACCTTATAACACAGGGACAGCAAGTTGCAAGGAGACTACAGTGTAGCTTTTTAGACCCAGCCTCCCCTGGTGTGGGCTATGGTCATAATGTCAATGAGACTCAAATCAACCAGGTGCTGAGAGGCCTTCTGGATATTAGAAGGAGCACATCTTTTAGTAGCAGCTCTCCTCCCCTCATCCCTGAGCCTTCAAGTCTAAGAGACTCTCCCCATCAACCAGCCCCTGAGGCAGACCTTCGCATAGTTATGTGCTTAATGTGTGGAGACTCTTATGACATTGAGCAGCTCTTGTCCCCTTTCCTTATACATCAGCATTGCAGGCCCATGTCCAATAGTGGCACCTCCGTATTGCTGGAACAGACAGTTGGTGGACACAAGCTGGCGATAGAGCTCTCACTGCTCTCATACCACGCCTCCTTCACTTTGCGGAAGAGCAGGCTAGTACATGGCTACATTGCTGTGTACTCCGTCTCACGAAAAGCCTCACTGGAGACCCTTTGTGCCTTCTTATGTGAGGTTCAGGACATCATCCCAGTTCAGCTGTTGGCAGTGGGAGATAGCCAAGCAGAGCTCACTGACAGCGACTACGCTTGTGAACAGCTGATTCAAGGGGAAGAGCTTGCCCACGAGATTGAAGGTCGTTTCAATAGTGTGGTCTGTGGATCTGGGGGAGTGGTTGGAGGCCTGCACAGGATAGAAATGTTCCATTCTTTCTTGATGGAGGTGGTCGAGAAACGCAACATTGTTGAGGCCACGCACATGTATGATAATGTTGCTGAAGCATGCACCAATGAAAATGTGTACTCCCCACGCTGCAGTTCTCCCAGTCCTGTCACCATGTTTCTGGATTCAGAAGACGATGTAGAGCCATCCCCACCATACTATGACGGCACACTTTCTTCTCACAGTGGGGGCTACAACTTGCCTGACTTAGATTCTAGTGACATCTCTGTCATTTCTGATATCAGAGACTTTGAAAACAAACTTAACAACAAAGTACCCCCTCAAGTGAGAGTGAAACCTGGCGTCACTTTCGACTTTCGAAAGGTGAGCCGCAATCCATATATCGATACATTAGGCCATCGTCGCTCACTGCCCTCTGCTGTCACCTGGGTTCCTGGTGGAGATGTGGGATATGATCCCTCAGACTATGCCGAACCCATTGATGCTGTTTCAAAACCCCGCCCAAGCAACGAAGAGATCATCTACTCAGTTCCACATGACAGTACGCAAGGCAAAATCATCACCATTCGCAACTCCAACAGGATGCACTCTAATGGAAATGGCTCAGACAGTGAAGCAGACAGCAGCTCTCTGGAGAGAAGGAGGAAGTTTTCAGCAGCAGGGGTAAAGCCTCGTCTTTACCGCGACCGCTCCAAGCGGCTTGGCAAATTCAGCAGTTTCCGCACAAGCTTTATAGGCAGCGACGATGAGATGGGTGCTCTTCAGAAGTCCAAGGACGATGACTATGGGACACTGAAAGGTGAAAGTCTTGTGAATGAGGAGAGTGAAGACCCAAAAAAGAGGAATATCCTGAAGAGCCTGAGACGAACGGCCAAGGTGTGTATTATACCACCCTTTTATGTTTTTTCTTTCTTTTTTGATACAGAATGGGCTTCATTTAAATGTACTTGTCCGAAATGTAATGCAGATAATTTTGAGTCTGTTTTGCAACTTATTTCTTACTTCTCCATAGTGCTTAGTGATCTGGTTTGTCCCAGTGGGATACTACTCATTTGTTAGACTCAAAATGAGTGCCACTTAGTATCAACAAAACTGTCCTGTCTCTGAAACACTGAAGAGGCCGCTGTCCTTATTCCTTAACAGAAAACAAGACCAAAGCCCCGTCCAACTATTCCCAAGCCCATGGAGAGTAATTACTTTGGAGTCCCCCTTGTGAATGTGGTATCCCCAGACAGACCTATCCCACTCTTCATCGAGAAGTGTGTCCGCTTCATTGAGACTACAGGTTAGTTTTTTTTTCCTCACATGTAGCTTTCTCATTGCAGGTAATCTATGCTATTATACAATTTTGACAATGGTTATTATTGTTACTCTACATGTGTAACTATCATATGTATATCTTCTAAACAATTGCACAGCTTTTCAATACTGCCATATGATATTAAAGTAATACAAGGGGCTTGTTTGCTTATGTACTCTAAAAACTGCCAGAATCTGTATTGTTTTGTCTGTTTGCAATGCAGCTAATGAAGTGTTGTGCTTTGTCTGTTTCCAACTGTGCCCCCCACATCTTCCCTCTTTTCTCTGCTGCGCTCTTTTTTCCTCAGGCCTGAATACAGAGGGGTTG
Source organism: Cheilinus undulatus (assembly GCF_018320785.1). Taxonomy (NCBI): domain Eukaryota; kingdom Metazoa; phylum Chordata; class Actinopteri; order Labriformes; family Labridae; genus Cheilinus; species Cheilinus undulatus. The sequence goes on along the minus strand of NC_054876.1, from coordinate 20,499,284 downwards.
TACCGCGTGAGCGGCAACAAGTCAGAGATGGAAAGCATGCAGAGGCAGTTTGAGCAGGGTGAGTTGCTAATCAGACTTGTTTGAACCAGCTGTTTGACATATAATTATGTGGTTGTCTAATCAAAACATAAACAGAGATTTACCAAAGGAGTGACATGCAGTGGATTGTTCACTCCTGATGACAGCTGCTACTGACAGGCGTCTTCTCTCTGATCTCTTTGACTCTCTTTCTCCCTTTGCAGACCACGGATTAGACCTAGTGGAGAAAGACTTCTCCATAAACACTGTGGCTGGAGCCCTCAAAAGCTTCTTCTCTGAGCTGCCGGAGCCCCTGGTGCCTTGTGCTCTGCAGGTGGACCTACTGGATGCTTTCAGTAAGCAAACACTGCTGGGCTGGGAGGGTCTTTACAAGAACATAAAAAGATTATTTCTTTAGGAGGGAAGAGGGTAGGGTAGGTTGTTGCAGACCTGCTCCGCTCTCTTCTAGGTGTTTTAGTGCTGCCAAGAATTATTTTAATGGTGGTGTAGAGGGACATTTAAACTTTAAATTACCGTGTGCAATGATGAGGTGCCAGGTTTAATGGTAACTCTTTCCTCTGTGTGTGCAGAAATCAATGACAGAGAACAGAGGCTGTATACCATGAAGGATGTCCTGAGGAGGTTCCCCAGGGAGAATTATGATGTCTTCAAATATGTAATGAGCCACTTACACAAGTAAGTCCCCTGCTTCTCTGCTGTTTCAAACCCTTTCATGGATTTGTTGGTCTTCTGCAGTGGACATCCATCTGTTATTCTGCACTTGATGATGAGAATGAATAATTAGTGTCTATTTGTGTGTGTTTTTCCCAGGGTGAGCCAGCTGAACAGGGTGAACTTGATGACCAGTGAAAACTTGTCCATCTGTTTCTGGCCCACTCTCATGAGGCCAGACTTCACCACTATGGACGCTCTGACTGCCACACGCACCTACCAGACAATCATCGAGACCTTCATCCACCAGTGTGCATTCTTCTTCTACAACCAGCCCCTCCTTGATTCCCCCACTGGCCTGGCGGGTCTCCCTGCCTCGCCCACCACCACCCTCAGCGGGAGTTCTGCTTACTCTTGTTACCGCTCCTCCCCTCCCCACACCACCGCACACTTCAGCCCTCTGCAGCAGTCCCCGCCCACCACCCCCCAGTCTCCCCTGCAGTCTCTGCTCCCTCCCCTCCACCAGCACCCCCACTCCCACCACTCGCCTGCCGAACAAGAGACACTGTGAGAGACGGTGAAACCAAGTGTGCCCATGATGATGCTGGACCTTATCACCAACACACGCACACAAACATATACTCACACGCAACACAAAATGTGCACTTGCACACTACATTTCTGATCATGGACAACCTAGATTATGAAAAGAAGAAATGGGAAGTGTCTTGAGAAACCTCCCTAACCTGCCATTTGTATCCATATGTGCGTGGGCTTCTATTATCAGTGACTCTTCCTCTGCCCTCTGAGCCTCTGATTGCCTGGAATCTGACTTCAGCTCACAAGTTGAGGACAGAGGTTGCTGTCACAGCGAGCCTCTCTTCTGTCAAAAACCACCGCTTATCCAACACTGCAAAGAAAAAGAAACATTGATGCCAAGCTGGAAGAAATGGTTTGTGGCCACCATGTTTTTATCCGCATAAAACTGTTTTAGTTTTTTTCTCATAAAAGTACTGCCACTGGATTTTTTTAGACTGTTCCTCTGTAGGTCAGCAGGTTGCCCTGTCTGCCACTGGGGTTTCTCTCATTGGCTCTACATGAAGGGTCAGCATGGGGAGGGAAAGGAAGTGTGGGAGGGGGGTTACACATCCAGGGATGCACTTTAACGATCACTGTTGTTTTGCCCTAAAAAGGGTTAGTTTTTGTTGTTGACATACTGTTTTCTTGTGTGTTTTTAATTTCACAGCTCAGACAGCCATACCCATTGCCTCTACAGAGCTCTGGCAGATCAAACTTTGTTTACATCAAATCTTTTTTTTTGTATCCGCAAACTTATCTGAAGCACTTTTTGATAGTGTAGTGTTTAATTAGAAGAAATGCCACATGACGAATTGTCCATAATGTTTGTTTAGTGGTTGAGTGTGGCATAATGTGCAGGCTTGTGAAACAAGATCCTTTTGTAAAAACTTACGTTGTTGAAGTTGATCCAGGGGTCCCATATTAGGTCGATGGGAAATCTGAATCTACTGACATTCCTCATTCATCCAGCCATGTGAAGGTAGTTTCTTTTAGAGTTTTTCCTCTTTCTAGATCTTGGTTGATCAGAGTGGATGTTTAGGGAAGTTTGGGTTTTTTAGACCATTACAATATCAGAGGACTTTGCCTGCCACAGGTCAAGTGAAGGAGAAAATTTGCCATTTTTGAATGTGTAACCTTGTCAAACCATAACACAACTCTGCATTGCCATCCTGTGTCCATTGAATCCAGTCGCTTGAAACTTGATAGGTTGCTAGATGTGATGCTGTGGCTATCTATCAAACCAAGCTCTTTGTGTTCATCTAATATTAAGGACCTTTAACTCAGAAGGTTTAGTATTCTTAACGCACTGTTACTGCTAGTCCTGCTATACAATACAAAGACAAGTAGAAGTTTAATGTTTGTGAATTGGGCACATTCAGGAAGCACCTACGGCTGTTTACCTGCTCTTGTGAATTAGTTTTGTGCTAGCTCATTGTCCTCCCTTTTCATGGAAAACAAGCAGCACATTTTCAGTGGTAGCACTGCTGATGAAGACCCAATCATTTTAAACATTAAACCCGAGAGAAGGCAAGTCTGTTAATTGGGAGAAGAGTAAAAAAAATGTCCACTAGGCATAGAGGCTCTGGATGATTGTGGCTCTGTTACAGTTCTTGGGTGCAAAAAAGACTGGACAAGTTCGTTTGTTGTAGTCGTAAATGGGATCATGCTTTACTGGTACTTTTGGAATCCTGTTTGAAGTCAGTCATTTAAAGTGTCCATAAGACTAACCCGAGGGCTCCTCTCGTCAAGATCAGAGCTAAAAGCTGTAAAATTAAGACTTGCACAGGTTTAACTACGCAACAATATCACAATTCCTGGGAGAAGATAATCTTACTGCAACACTTGACTTCTGACGCAACCTTGGCAAATCAGCTGTTCAATGAGCAAAAAGTGGGTGCATACTACTCTATAATGGTTGTTTATTTGTATGTTGGGGAACACCACCCTTTAGTCAATGGTAGAAAACATTTCTAGTGTGTATTTCAATGATTGAGGGTCCATTTTTACGATTTTTGTGAATGGTTCAAGGCCACTTAAGTTTAGTGCATGATTTAAAAAACACACAAAGGGAGATGGATAAAAGCCTCTTCCTGTTTTAAAACATGAAATTAGTGCAAGAAAACAAAACAATTGCTAAAGTGAAATAGCTGAAATGTGAAAGTTTATGTACTGTGCACCAAGAGCAAACCATGGAATTTGTTTGACTGAGAAAAGTGTTTGAAGATGAAGGCCTTATGTGAACTGTATAATAGTTAATAAATTAAATCTTGTAAAATTGACCTCAGCTTTCTTGTCGTGCCTTGTCTTTTTAAGCGTCTTATCCCCATTCATTTACTTAGGATAAGTTTCTCAGCTTTAAACACGATTGGAATGTATTTGTTTAAAATGCTATCCGGTGTTTTAGTTTACACAATGCAGTCAGAATCAAATTGTCCAAACAATAAGGCCCAGGGAACACAGAGTATCAAACATGTAATTTTGTTGATTGCAATTTTCAGTTCCATCTAAAAAAAGAAGAAGGGCCTAAACAATCTTTTGTAAAACAGCAATGCACCTGCTTTCATCTGACAAAATATTAGACACCCTATTATTATCTACAATTTTCACTTTGAGGAGCTGCTACGGTTTAATGATTTTCCTTCACAACAACTTGATAATCATCAAGACCAACACTATAAATGGCTGTAATAAGACATCTTTCTGTGAACAACCCTTCTTCTACACCATTGGTTCCCAACCTGGGGTCCGGGACCCCCCAAGGGGGGTGCCAAAGATCTAAAGGGGGTGTGAAGCTTTGTCTGTTCTGAGGCTGCCAAAATTAGTTTTGCGATATTGATTAAAACCATGATAAATCAGTTATTAAGTTGTTTATACAAAGGTCTTTTGATAAGAAAAGCATGCATAGGCCTTTTTAGGGTTTTATCCGTGAAACAATTAAAATCTATGTTGATTTTTGAAGGCAGTGTGTCACTTTTTCTTCTCTCTTGGGTCCTGTGAGGGCTCTGTTTTCCTTAGGTACATGTAGGGGGGGGCTCCAAGGAAAAATGGTTGGGAAACACTGTTCTTCGCTAAACATATCTCATGCAGAAAAATTCCTGATGCAGTAATAAGCAGTGTATCAAGGGTAGAAGTCAGACTGAGTCCCAGAGGTCCCCAAAACAGTGTTTTTCTGTCAGGTGAGATGATCAAGAGTAATTTTCAGTGTTAAAAGAGGAAGAGTAAACTAAGAACTGAGAGTAATAACTCAAATTTTAATAACTTTTTGTCACAGAATGAATATTTTTTCACTTTTTGGTCCCCAAGAGATGAGAAAAAGTTTGTGCATAAAAAAGTATTGGTCATTATTGTCACACATAAAAACCTGTGTGTTTTTGTCTTGATAGTCCCATTTCTTTTTTCATAAAAGTGACATTCCTGCAGCACACAAAGTCTTAAAGCCTAGATTGTCCTGAAAAAAAGGATGTTTAGTGCTTGACTGTCACCACAGGGTTGATGTTTTACAAGCTTTTTGAGACAAAAAAGTCCAGGCATGACACAGTGGTTAAAAAAATAACATAAGAACTGGAGGGTTAAGGTCAAAACAGACCTGGCTGAACACAATCTCAGTTACTGGAAGAATAGTTGTCACTGTGGTTAAAATATATACATATATATATATATAAAAGTAAATACGTTTTTTCATTGATGGTGGTTGTATATTTTTTTTAAAATCAAGACTCTTAAAAAAAGAGCTGTGCATAGAAATATTTAATATTTGGGGATATTAGTCTTGCTTGTTATGGTATGTTCCAGTGAATACCTACAGTACAGTCAGAAAGTATTCAGACCTCTTCACTTTTCCAATTTTGTTATGTTGCACCCTGATGCTACAGTCGAAAAATCATTTTTATTCTCATTAATCCACACTCAGTTAACCATCATGACAAAGTAAAAAAGGATTTTTTAAAAATATAAATGTATTAAAAATAAAAAATGAAATATCACATTGGCATTTATTCAGACCCTTTGCAACCCCACTGGAAAGTAAGCTTAGGTCCCTTTCACTTCTCTAGATCTTTTCTAAGATATTCTACACCTGGCTTGACTGAAGTCCACCTGTGGTAAAATAAACTGATTGGACAGAATTTGGAAAGGCACACACCTCTATAAAAGGCCTCACAGCTGAAAATGCATGTCAGGGCAAAAAAATAAGCCATGAGATGAAAGGAAGTGCCAGCAGAGCTCAGAGATAGGCTTGATGCAAGGTACAGATCTGGGGAAGGCTACAAAATTAGTTGCTGCACTGAAGGTTCCCAAGAACAAAGTGGCCTCCATAATTCTCAAATGGAAGTTCAGCACAACTAGGACTCTTCTCAGTGCTGGTTGCCTGGCCAAACTGAGCAATCGAGGGAAAAGGGCCTTGGAGTGAAAGGTGACCAAGAACCCGATGGTCACTCTGACTTAGCTCCAGAGATCCTGACAAAGTTCCAGGAAGACAAACACACAGCAGCTCTTCACCAATCTGCAGAGTGACGAAGAGGGACAGAAGCCGCTTCTCAGTGCAAAACACATGAAAGCTCACATGGTTGAATACCACAGAATCTCCAATTAATTTAATCAATCAATGAAAATATAAATAATTGTACAGATAAATAAATGCAAGAGAGGACCATGCATTACAAACTTCAGTTAAATCTATCTTGGTTAAATGGCTACAGATTTCAGATTTTTCTGTACATTTCCAGGTCTTTTCTTGAGTTGAAACCATCTGTTAGCAGCTACTTCTTAAATATCAAGAATCAAAAGCCAGAGTTGACGTTACTGCTGTGAATGAGTCAAGGACAAGTTTGCCAAAGAGAATAAAGAAGTCTGTGTATTTTATTGGTACTGAAATAAATGGTTCTTCTCTACACCTTTCTGTTTGTGGGGTCAGTACAGTTGTATCCTTTCAAGGGGACACAGAATTTCCAGTTTACTCCTCTGGCTGTAGTAACTAGAAACTGTTGTAATTAGGCAGTGATGCAGGTGAGTCTGAAAAACATCAATTATTCAAAGCATATCCGTCATGACTGACTAAACCCTTTCGGCAGAACACTTTCCTCACAGTATCCATGAAGAGGGCTAATACTATTATTATATGGTGCCATCTTGTGGCTGCAGAGCTGTAGCGCACAGAGGAAATTGTAGGTGTATTATTGTGTTATTTGAAATTTTATGTTGCTTTATTCCCACAACTGTCTTATGCCTGTTCTCTCTTTAGGTGCATTACTGAGATCTGATAGGAATCTGATACTTTTCAGCCAGCTTACACCATAGCTATTGTGAAGAAAGTGTGAAGTATGATTGATGAACTGCCACTATGGTACATTATCAGTCTCGCAAACAGACTAACACATCCACAGCTGTGTTTGAGGTGCGAAATGCTTCTTATATATATTCACCAGTATTCCAGTCAATATTAACAGATCAGAATTATTCTATGTTGGACATATTTTCTGTATACTTTGACAAAAAGGCAGAGCACATCTTACTGCCATTATAAGCCACATATATGTATTTTGATAGGAATGAAAATTTAAATGATTTGTTAATTATTTGATTTCACTGATGTTGCATGGAGCACATAGTCATTTAATCTCCTGAACCTGCCACCCTCTGTTGATTTTAACTGGTTAATATTATCATTAATGCCAGTTGTGTTCCATGTACATATAATAGATGTTGTCAGGGTGAAAAGCAACTAAAAACATTTACTTATGCTACTGTGAGTGAATTGCTTTTTGGTGTACTTGCACTTCTTTGAGTAGTTTTAAAATCAGCAAGTGTATTTGTACTTTTAGGGAAATATTATATTTAATTTAAAAGAGCAACAGTTACTGAGTAAAACAAAAATAACTTAATGTCAATAGAGAATGTTAAGGTTTCTGTCAAGCATGTGAGACCAGCCAGTTTTTTTGTTTCACAGGTAGACTTCTACATGGTTTTTCATTTTGACATCTAGAGACAAAGGTTTCTTGTTGGAATGGATGGGTAGGCCCAACATAGTCCTTCAACCTGAGATATTCTAGAGGCATACTCCACTGCAGTTAGTGATGCATCAGGAACTTGTGAAGTGTCTTTTCTTGTAGGGGAAGCATAACCATTAACCCTCTTAATTCTGTGATAATGGCCAAAAAGGCACTCAAAAATGAGGGGTAGGGGGTAAAAGTTAGAAATAAGACTGTGCCAAAGTTTCCCCATTACATTCAAATTTTGTAGTTGTGTTGTGATTTATTAAAAAATATGTACCTTTAATGAAAAAATATTGTTAAAGATGGGGGTGCACGATATTGGATTTTTGCAGATATCCGATATGCCGATATTTACAGATTCATTTTAGCCGATACCGATATTTATATTTAAATATGCTTTTCGGACAAATGATTTCAGTCCTTTTGGACACTTTAAGGTTTAAGGATCACCAAGGAAACAAACTTTAGTCCTTAAAACACACATTAAAGTTTAAAGACTGAGGATAAATAACGAAAAAGACCTCACCTGACATAGGTCTGTTGGTTCAGATTAAAGCTCCTCTAATTTATTAGTATATATATGGACAAAATTAACAGTTGATAAATGCTGAAATACACAGGCAAAATATCCAATTTAAATATCAGCAAAAATTAAGCCATCTGCCGACACCGATATTTGCCTTTTTAAGCTAATATCTGCTGATACCGATGCCAGACTGATAATATCGTGCGTCCTTAGTTAAAGACTCATATTTTCATGTTTTTGCATAAATTGAAAACCATATTCTACTTTTCAGCCCCATCAGGTATAAAATTAATGACTCAGCACTTTAAATGAATTACTTTTAAATATTACATGGGTAGATTTATAAAGCAGTAATTTTACTCCTACTTAAATAAATTCTAATCAACCCAACTGTACTTTTACTTGAGAACAACATTCTTGTACTCTGTCCACCCTTGAGCTTTAGAAGTATGTAGTATGTACACATTCTCCTATTAATCATCAAAACTCGATAAATCCAGTGAACTTCAGAATAAAATGTGATGAAAATTAATCTAAAAAGATCAAGAAACACATACACAAACGTTCACATTTGAACTTCCTTGGCAAAAATGCATGGAACGTTTTGAACTTCCGGTAATATGCCGGTTGATGACCTTTGACCTTTGCAGCATGGTTGGTTTAAGTCTTTTTTTTTTTTCAAGTTTTACTTTACCTAAGGAAAAAACTACGATAGACATTACTTTACATAGCCTTTTCTAGAAGTTGCTCAGTGTCGAAATGGTTATATATTTATTATTTAATCGTGTAAAAGTTATTTAACTGATTTCAGACCACTTTCCGTTCGTTATTGTAATTAGATGAGAGCCAGTAAAAAGCGTTCGTAAATACTTTTAGTTTATTAAGTCGGCTCTTAGGATGTGTATGTGTTAGAGGACATCACGCTGCCAACCATGGAAGAAAGAAGAGGATTTTTGAGAACATACATTGATGATGTAAGTTAGAGAATGAGCTAAGATATTTCTGTTTTGAGTTGTGCCTCAAGCTTAGCAACTACATGTAGCTAGCAGGTGCTAGCTTATTCAGAATAAGGACGGCCACACACTAGACAAGGGGAAGATCCAGGATGAAATCCTGACTGGAATGAAGCTACAGTTGTGTCTATGGTTGTGAGTGGTGGAAGTATCTATGATCCGGCTGAATATATCTTCCACTGTTCCCCCATCCTTCTGCCTCACATTGGTACCTGTAAGTTCAAACCACCAACAGCATTATTTATAAACTTTCTGTACGTTTCTAGATTAAATGCCCTTGTTTCCCAGACTTCCCTTGTTGTCCCTTTGGTTGAAGGTCTTGGTAAATATTGTAATGATGCACAAAATTAATCTATAATTGTGGTTTCACACATGCATAAAGATCCTGAAATTTTCAGTCACCTGCTAGTAAAACACAGAAGATATTATTACACCATATTTTCCTGGACTTTTTCCGGCCGGCCCCTAGTAAAATTTCTTCTTGAAGTTAGGTTGAATGCAGCAGGTACACTAAAAGCCAGGAAATTCTCTCTGAGAAAGCAGGACAGGGGTGGTGACGTTTAAATCACACAACCACTGAAATCACATGTAATGAAAATGCTTCATGCTCATTTCTGCTTATCAGTGTATTATTTTTCCCTCATCAGTGAACATGCCCAATTGCATGCAACATTAATACACAGAACTGCTCTGGTTGAAGTAGGGCTGAACAATTTGGGAAATAATCTAATTGCTATTATTTTACCCAAAATTGCAGTTGCGATTTAATATGCAATTATTTCTTAAGTACCTCATCTCATGTATTTTCCAACAAAAACAAGCAATAATTAATTCTATACTATAACCAAGACAATATTAGATTAAACAAGTGCAGAACAATTTTGAAAAATATATTATTGTGATGATTTTGACTCATTTTGCAAATTAGGTATAAATGTTGAATTAAAAGGAATGATAATTTTTACATTATTCTCATATTAGAAAAGAATACAAAAATGAAGAAAATAGGATTTTTTGTAAGATATTCTAAAAATATAGCACTGGAATGATTGCATGATATGTTATGCATAACATCTCTACTGCAAAAAAATTCTAAACTGGTATTTTGACACAAATTTCAGGATAAAGAAATAGTATTGCACCTTCTGCGGTTTGAAAATTGCAGCAGGCCATATTGCGATTTAATCTAATTTGTGATTAATTGCCCAGCCCTAAGTTGAAGCCTGTAAAACAAAGCTTCTACCTTAGCATCAGGAGATTAGAAATAAATAGTCTCAATGTATATTATCAGTTTTTGTATTTTTTTTTTAAATGTCAGTTCACAATAACCTTGCAAAGCTGATGGTTGTCCATATCTCATCTTTGGGCAAATTAATTTCAGATTAGAGCTTTGAAAGATGGATCTGCCTGATGACAGTCTGAAAATGTACCAGACCAATCAGTGTCATTTACATAGAATTAGGTGGTAGCTGAGGCAGGGTTTAGTTGTACTGCAAGCTGATAGAAAGTAGCTTGTGTGAGCCAAGCTGTAGTTTTACCAGAACTGGACAACATGTCTTTATTAACAGAAGAACAAAGAATTACACTGAAAAATTAACGTGGTGGAAAAGATGTTTTTGCTTGATGGCAACGTCATGTGCTTTATTGCTGTGTTTTTTATTATTATATTTTTATTCTACCCGTTTGATTGGCTATGTCTCATTTTGGGAGCTGAGGGCCTCAACGGACGCAGTTTGCCAGGGACCCAGCCTTAGTGAGCGGCATAAACCTCTCAGGCTGAACTAAGATGAGGCCGTGTGGTCCATAGAGGATTCTGTGTTTGCGTCACCAGCTTTCCTCACCCTTACATATTTAAGTGCCGTCCCTATCAGCTAGCAACCTCAACAGCTGCACTGGACCTGGCTGATGAACAACAGCCTGGTTATTAGCCCCAAATAATTCATGCACAAATATAGATTTATTGAACCAGACCACAGGGCTTAATCTTCATGAATGAACTATCAAACTGCAAGAAAACACTGAAATGTGTTAAAACTAAACAAATCTTTGGGTTTTATAATATATAAAGCTATAGGCTAGAGATCTTGGTCTTTAGTAAGATCTGACCTTGTCTGCTCTCTGTTTTACATTTATTTTTGTGCCCCATGTTTTGTTTGTTTTAGTCTGTCATTGTGTGCTGTATTTCAGTTCATAATTGTAATGTCAGACTGTGATTTTGACTAAAGGTTTACTTGAAAGTTGGAGGAGAAAAGTGTTCAGTCAATCTTGGGATATATTTGGCCATGAGGGATCCATTTCACAACTTGGATTGGTCATTGGACAGGGAAAGTAGGACATATTTGTCCGCTGCAATTTAAGGAGCCTTCAAAATGGGACAGCTTTCAACAAGGTGCTATGATATGATCAGCCTTTAGATGCACACTTCAAAAGCTGCAGCCCCTCAAATAGCTGTTGTCTAGAAGTCATACCCCAGCCATGGAAAGAGCTGTGTATAATTACTTCTATTTCTGGAGGACTTTAGTCAAGTTTGTGGTTATGTTGCTAGAGTCATGTTAGCTATGGCTAATGACTTCAGATTTACAGCAGAAAACCATTATTATAAACTACTAAGGTATTTTAAAGACATGGCAAGCAGAGTGTATTGGATGCAACTTTTGAGTTGCATTATAGGAGGTGTCGTATGTAGTGTTTGGGGTGTTTGATTGGTACGGGATTAAAATTCCGTTTATCTGAACTTAGTTTATCTACATGATATGCAAACAGACCTGCTGAGAATGACAGAAGCCATAACGTATGAAAGATAGCTTTATTGCACAAGGTGTTAGAATGATCTTTTTAGTTTTTGCTTTCTTTTCATAGAAAATGTACTTTTGAACACAAGCAATTGCTATAACAAGCAACTCAAACAAATGTTTGGGATACCCTCAACATTTTTTTGTTTGTTTTTGATTTTCATACATTTTTTCCTTCAAATTTTCCCTTTTAGCAAGCATGCAATGACTTTTTGAGGATGAACAAAATACAAAATAAAGATAAAAAAGTAAATTGGACAAATGACGACATCAAAAGACCTTTAAAAAAGAATAAAAATTCAACAAATTAGTATCAAAAACATAAAGGGAAAGAAAAATGTTTTTGCCCATTTCAGAAGTAAAATATTTTATTTTTGATACTATTTCAATTTTGAAATTGGGGCATTCAACCCTGATGTGTCCCCTGATTTATCTGAAAATAGCTCTTCATACAAAACTGTGTTTATGTACAAGACTTAATCTATAAACAACACTGACAAAGGTAGAGATGATGGGTCTAGTAAGTTTAAGGTGGTGAATTTGAACTTTAATTTATCTGAGGGGGGAAAAGGACAGGAGACAGACTCCAGTCCAGTATATACACAACAGTAGTTTGTGTGACCAAAAGAGCTACGAGTCCCTGATTTCACTTGGCTGAACTGATTTTAACCACAGACCAAATACTTTAGTACTGTTTGGCCCCTGGAAACACAATTTTGACAAAAATCCAAACAAATTAAAAATGAATACCAGAAATCAAAATGAACAGACCAACAGAAACACCCGTCCTTAAACAAATAAACAAACAAACAAAGCAAATGTGTAAATAAATATAAACCACGAAACACTTTCATGGAGATGCTTCAAAAAGACATTCCAATAGGTTCTTGTGTGAATGTACATCAGCGTAAATGGAGGGGTATGGAGATAAAGGAAGTGGGACATATACAGTACTTCAGACAGGGCAACAACAAAGATATCAATCGTGTGGATATTATATAATTTTTCAAAACTGAACTCCCTGACATATAACACCGCTCAACATTATATTATTTTACTTCATTCACATCATGATGGGGATTCTTTCATCTAGTTTTCCTTTCTTTTTGAAGAGTAAAGACCGGCTGAGTGTCACTGTGACAGGCCGAGAGTTTGGTAGGATGTTTCACTCTATCTGGTACAGAAAGCTTTATTCTGAAATACAACTCAAGTCTGTACACTTATGCTACATAAAATGTATTAGTGGATTCTCTGTGATTTGGTTTCTTTAATGTTATTGTAGTAAACAACCACTCAGGCTCTGTCAGAAAGACTCGGAGGGCTTTCTGCCATCATCTTCTTCACATGGTGGCCATTTTCATCTGACATCTTGCTCAGAATGGGAAGCTCAAAAGTGGTATAATGTGTTACTGCCGTATTCCAACAAAGCTAATAATTTCACTGCTTCTTTAAAACAAATATAGGCAGCGTTTTTTTGAAAATCCAGAAATTATTAGGCTGTGTGTCAACAAAATGTCAGACAACCCATTCATCTCCCTGCAGCCAAAATCTTTATTTTTGGTCTGTTGTATGACACACCACTGTATTATGAACCACCAGGCCAAATTTGAGTCATGAAAAACATCTCTTAAGTTAAAAATTAAGCTTTAAAATAAGGAAAAATGAGGCAGTAAAATCAGCTCTAGGATGGTGTTGGCATGTCAGTTGAATGAGCTGAAGCCACGCCCACTCAGGAGAAATACAATCTACTAAAATTTCAAAAAATGCTTCTGATTAGAGTTTAGCTGCCTAGATCTGTGCTAGAACAGAGAGACAGAAGTTAGGGATTAAATTTACTGTTTTCTGGTACAGGTCTCTCCATTGTGATACTTTAAATGACCCATAGGCCACCGTGGCTGATAGATTTGGGAACTTTACCTCACAATGAACAAAAATAAAGCATGTAGCTGGCTATCAACTTTCAATAAAGGCCGTGACGTCAGCTAACAATGGACTTTATTGAGATGAACTGCTCTGTGATTTTATATTGTCGCATTGGGGAGGCGGGGTAATTCCCCATCAAGACTGGTGATATCATGGGCTCAGATATTTGCCCTGCTCAAATAAATCCAAAATTCAGTCACACATAGATCTCAGTGTTTTCCCATGTTTACAGTAACCTTATTCCAATATTTTTAGTGTTAAGACACAAAGTTTGGTCGTCACTTTACAGGGACTTTAATGCACTGAGTGGTTGAAAGCTAAAGTTAGCTTTTTGTCTGTCAGTAGCTTGAGCATAGCTCACAGTAGCTGGATTTTATAACGCCAATCAGCCCTTCTTACTCAGAACATAACATCAGAAGAAAATGGCTACCGTGTGAATATGGAGAACGATTGTTTTCACCAAAAACAAACTGCAAAAGGCCTTCTTTACCTTTATGTATTGAAACTGATATTACCTATCTTAGCTTTCTTGTCCTTCCCGAGCGTACGGCCTGGAAAGTAAACACTCTTCTCTTAGTCGATGTACATACAGAAACATACAGATCATCCCGTAGATATACTAAACTTTTTCTTTCCTAAGTCCAACCTTTTTTAAAATTTCTCTTTTATTAAATTTCATGATTGAGCGATTGTCTCATTCTTAAATTTGACATTAGCATTAAATTGCTGTATATACTACTACACCACTGTAGTACATACAATTTATACTTTGTCATAATTTTACTTAAATGTCAATAATATACCTACATAGAAATATATATGTAAATTCTTTATAATACCAAATATTCTCTATTTGTAATGTGAGAAATTATAGCTGGTTCATTTGGGTTGTCATGATTGTTTTAAGAAGTCTAACACTGTTCAGCGGAGAGAGAGAGATGTGTGTGGAGAAGCTTAATGTGATAGAAGTTACTTTTTTTTTAATCATTCATGGACATAAGGTAACCTGAATAATTTCTTTTGGATTCACCATTTAGAGAAAATTCAGCCAATAGCTTTTTGGGACCTTTAGAGACACAAAGAGGGGGAAAGATACAGTAAGAAAAGGGAACTTAACTGGAAGTCCTGCAAATTGACAATAATACTCAAACTATGGAGAACAGTATGTGTGTGCGTATGAGAGACAGAATGGCCACACAGCTTCATACTGGCTATCGTAGTCTTCATCATCATAAACACAGAGCTTTCAGCTCCTCAGTTAAAGTCAGTATTTCCAAATGACCACAGAATCAAAATCACTTCCTGTTTTTTTGCTGTGCAACTTCCGCAGGAACTGAGCGGAACTGAGCACCAGCCGGCTGGAACTGTTAGTTGGAGTTAGTAAATCTTTTATAGAGTCCCACGTGAACATGAAAAGTAGGGGTTAGCTGGGGTTCTGCCTGGGAGAACACCTATCCCGAGGAAAATTAGACAGAACGCTGAGCAGTCCACCATTAGTTGGGTTTAAAGAAAGATGTCTGCATGCCCCCTTTGGCCCAGCCTGAAGAGTACTGAAGCAGGGCGGGCTGACAGTTGGGACAGCAATGCAAGTCTTTGCAGGTGAGCCCGCTACACCAGCGTGTATGATTTAGAGTAGGCCCCTGCACTCTGTTTCTGCAGTCTCCCCAGTGCAGAGGAGCTGCTCTCTAGCAGCGAGTCTCTGGAGCCCCCCACCTTGTTACTGTTGGTGGGGTTGCTGCTCGTGCTGGAAGTGGAAGCTGTTGCTGCAGCGTTGGAGCTGGGCATGGTGAGAGTCCTTTGGGGCAGTGTGGCGGTGCCCGAGCTCGCACCCAAGCTGCCCAGCCCGGAGTGGCCCAGTGTCAGGGCCTGCTGCTTGGCAGGGTCTAGAGTCTTGTGGCGGCCCTGGGTGTGATATGCCCGCTGTGTCAGGCTGCGGATTGAGGCTTCCCGCGGTGGCACAGCTGGGCATGGGTCATGCAACTCCCCTTGTTTGCGGAAGAACGGGTCTGTCTTCATGTAGAGGGGAAGGTTGCAGAATTCACCTAGGAGTGGCAGAGTGAGAACATACATTGAACCATTTTGAGTTAAAAAACACATTTTCAGATGTAAACGGTGAGATATGGCAATCATTTTTCCTTACGACTTGAACTGGTGGCTATGCTTGACAACTGCTAGCCTTTCCATTTTGTGAGCCATAATAATGCAAAGTGATTTCAAAATCATTTCAAAATCTATCTAATCTAAATGTCTCTGATCCCCCTCCCACTTACTTTTGTTGGCGCGGTGAGGAATGGGCACAGCCACATTTTTACCGCGGTCATAGTCCTGCGGTTTGGGCGGTGAGGCAGTGAAGCGGCAGATGCCCGGTTCAGACGGCGTGCTCAGTGAGGTCATGCTATCTGCTGGGTCATTGGTGCCTGTGGTCATTTGGTCGGATGAGCTGTCAGAGATGAAACACTCTGTAATGGTGAACTTGGCGTGCTGCAGGTGCTCCTCCAGCTTGGCATGCTCATAGGCTCTCGCCAGCTCCTCGTAGGTAGAGGAGGCGCTCTCTGTTGACACCATGCTGTTGCGACCCTTATCTGGAAAGAAGAAAATAAGATGCCAGCATTAATGCATTAATCACGGTCCTTGACCAGTGCATTATTTTTTCAAATTGCATAAATTGCATGTTATATTGTCTCTTGCAGCACACTTTGGTTAAAATACAGCATCATCTCCCTACAGCCAAAATAACATAGCATCAGCCACAGCACCTTAATGTCTTATTTCAGTTAAAAAATGCACAGTGGACAAGTTTGAGTTTGAGTTTAATTTATTTAACAGGACAGCATGCAGTGTCATTAATTATTTACAAAAAAGATGGCTGCACCAGATTTAGCGTAATGCTAATTTCTATCTGTTATCAGAAATCATCAGCCAGTATACCCTGAATTATCATCAAAATGTACAACTGTACCATCATGTATAGACAGCTGCCAAGGGTGCAGCACACTCCTGGAGGCCCGCCATGAGCTCTGAACATTTTGAATGATGCCCTGAACCTAAAACTTCTGTATAGCAGACTATGTCTGCAAAGCCTGGGAGAAAAGGCAGAACGTCTTGTTTATTACTGAGCTGGGAAAGATCATGCAGCTTTGTAACTGCTTGTAATAAATAGATTTTTTGGAACACTGCACTGGTTTTTCTGGTGCCTTATAAACCCATGAGGGTTGGGCACTTTTGGGAGAGATGCATAAATAAATACAATCAATCAATCAACTACCAGACTGGTCTCTCTCATCTCTGCATGACTCAGCCTCTCTTTGCACCAGAGGCACTTGGTGTTCTTTGAAAAAGGTGGATATATACTGGTATTAGTATAAGCTAAAATTAGTTTGGAAATACTGGCATTTTGGATATCAACAAAATTCCAATTTTGTGCATCCCTCTTACAAGTTGATGCCATAATCTTTGGCATATCCGAAGTTCCTTATTTTCTTTCATAATAAAGCAAGTTTATAGCCAACAGGAAGTCAAATATGTGTAGTTTAAGAATGTATAAAAATCCAAAATTAAAGATAAACACTTCTAAATGCAAAATAGTGTAATCAGAAAATGCTACAAAAAGGGGGATTAATTACAATAAGCTACATAAATTATGAGATGGATTGCGAATAAAATTTATAATTGACAGTGATTTTAATTATTTTACCGTCTTTATTTCTCTAAAACAACTTTCAGTTTTGCTGTCATTTCTGGAGGGTGAAAAGACAGCAATCACTTTTTGTCACTGAAATTATTATTATTTTTTTCCAAAAAAAAGATGGTTGAGATTTTAAATGGCTTTACGATTTTAATGAATTTGCTTGCTGTATCATATTTTTATCAATTCATAATCCTTCAAATTCTGTCATCTTTACAGTCGTTTCACCCCTTGTGTACGTGGAATAATTTCCCTATGTTAATTTTTCTTTCACTTGTAATACTAGTGTGGGTTTTGTGAAGTAGGGCTGAGGTGGTATTAAAGTTAAAAAATTATTTCTTTTATGTATGTAGTGATTTGATGATGGATATGATACAGCAATACACTATATTCAAACAGTATCCTGCTGTTTTCTTCATCTTCTTCCTTTACCTTTCTATGTCCAAGTTCATCTAAAAACAACTGGATATCATGTAAAAATTTAATTCTCCCATGATTTACTTCAGAAAGTTATATTTCCTATTTAATTTTAGATTCATCTCATACAAAGTGAAAATTTTCAAGACTATTTATGTTTTAATCTTGATTATTAAGGCTTACAGCTCAGCAAAATCAAAACTCCATTATCTTGAAATATTAGAACAGGGATGTCAAACTTAATCACAGCAGGGGCCACCTGATTTTCACCAGCAATGAATTATGGGGGAAAAAACCCTTAGCACTGATGATAAAGGATTTTGAGATTCAAAGGGTCAAAATGACAAGTTTAAAGGCTCGAAATCTGAGATAAAAATTCATATTTATGAGCTCAAAAGTTTCAAAACATGGCAATTAAAGTCAAATTTATGTTTTAAAGAGCAATATATGAGATAGAAAGTTGAAGTCATGATTCTTAACAGTCAAAATATGAGATAAATTCAAAATAATCAGTTTAAAACGTCAAAGCGTGAGAAAAACACTTAAATGTGGAGTTGTAAGGGTCAAAATATGACTTAAAATTTAAAATTGAGGATCTAAAGGGTTAAAAAAATAAGATTAAAAAGTCAAAATTGTGAATAGAAAATGTCAACATGTCAAAACCATAACTTTGCGTCATAACTGTGAGATGCAAAATTAAGAATATGAAATGAAAACATGAATGTATTTTACCACAATTCTTACTTTTTATCTAATTATTTTTACCTTTTACTTTTTCTGATTTTACGACCTAACAAGGATATTTTAAATCCTCATGGTTAAGTTTATATTTTTTGAGCTGGACGATATCTGCAGACCTTTAACCAGTGAGCAAATAATAACAAAAATATGTTATGATCTGGTGGGCTGGGTGCAACTGTACCATGGGCCGGATTTGGCTCCCGCGCCTTGAGTTTGACACCCCTGTATTAGAATATCACAAAACACCAGTCTAAAAAAGGTTTTACATGACCGAAATGTTGACCTTATGAAGAACTGTACTCATTTATACACTCAGTAATTGGTTAGATCTACTTTTGCATGAATTACAGCATCTATGCGACATGGCATGGAGCCAATCAGTCTGTGGCACTGCTGGGGTTTTCTGAAGCCCAGGCTGCTCTGATAACAGCCTTCAGCTCGTCTGCATTGTGAGTCTGGTATCTCTCATGTAAGGAGTCATGAAGGAGTGACTCAGGGAGTCAAAAAGCCCAGGAACTTTGTCATGAGCGCCATTTATTTTTTTATGAATTAAGCATTGCTGTTTGCAATTTGATAAGGATTTCATGAGTTAGGACAATGACACGTTTACATTTTTTATCCCTTACTGTTCAGTGTGTTCAGATGGTTTGTGGTTGTGTGACAAATTAGATTTGCCACAATCTAGTAATATATATATATATTCAGTGGCATTAAAGGGAGAGAAGTGCATAAGTTGATGGCAGGCAGTGACTCACCTGTGTCTTGTGAGAGGCTGGCGCTGTAGCTGTCACTCTCTGTTGCTGTGATGCCATGAGAGCCCATCGTTCGCCAGTCTGAGGTCAGAGTTCGTGCTGAGGCTGTCGACTGGCTCTGACTTGGCCGACTCAGCGTCCACTGGCTGGAGTATCTGTTCCTGGAGCTGTGTGCTGATTTTATACTCTTTCTGGACACTGGATCTAGGAGAGGTCACAGTGATCAGAGAGGAGCCTGGGCATTTCAAAGACAATCTATCTGCTTATTTATTGTTAGGGAAAATACTGTTCTTGCTGTCAAAGCCTGTGTTCTAGTTTTAGTGTAAATTCTAAACATGAAAAAACTCACTTGTGCCTGGACGGATGTCTGACATGTCAATCAAAGGCCCTGAATTCTGAATGAGTGCCTGGTGGTGCAGGGATACCCCTGTGCAGAAGTTTTGTGGATTCACTGATTGGCTGAACTCAGTGTCTGTTACAGGCACAGCTGCCTTGTCCTCTCCTGTCACACACAAGAAGTGAAGAAAACATCAAGACTAATAATCAAATACAAACACTTGATAAATCAGTGCTTGTGTTGCTGTCGAGTGTATCCATGTACCTATCTGTTTGATTCCTTCTTTGTCCTCAATGAGCAGCTGAACACGTGGGATGTCGATGTGGAGTCGTGGTCCCTGTGGAGGGCCCTTCACTGGAGTGTCTATACTGCGATTGTTCTTGCTGCACACACATGGAAATGACACATGTAGTCAGAATGATATCTCCTTTTAGATTTGCATCAAGAAGACACTGTAAAATATTGTATTACTCCTCTTGCTCTGTAGAAACTAAGCTAGCTCTTACCTGATAAGCATCTCAGCAAGGCTCTTAGCATCTATAAGAAAACAGTATCTTAATTAGATTACAGTTGGCTGTGTAGATAATCATTTCAACTCATCACAGTTTGTTTAATTAATCCATTAACACACTAAAACACAACTGTGATTTCTCCTTTTCTCTTTCCCTCACCTCTTAGTCGTTTAAGCCTCTTCTCTTTGCGTTTCTTGCGGATGATGAAGAGCAGAGCAACACCCAGAGTAACCAGGATGACAGGAGAGCCGATGGAGAACAGTTTCTTCACATCATCCCCTTCTCCACGAGCTGATTTAATAGGTGGAATGGTACCTTTGGAAAAATAGAGGAAGGAAATATTTAAAACCAAGTATGAGAGGAATAGAAAGCAGATGGAGACTTAGGAGACACTCACTGCCATCGTAGTCTGTGGTAGCAAACTGGGAGCTCTGGTTGCCACACCCGGCACTGTTGCAGGCCTTCATTTTGAGCTCATACCAGGTGGCTTCACGCAACTCACTAAGGAAGAGCTGAGTGGTAGAGTTGGCCTTGAGGCTCTGCCAGGCCCAGGTGCCTTTAGGCCTGAAGTCCAGCATCAGGTCTGTGATGGGGCAGCCACCGCTGGTCCAGCCCTGTAGGTTGAGGCCTGCATGAGTGGAGTTGATGTGGGTAAGCAGCGGCTGATCCTTATTGAACACTGGTTCTGTGTGGAGAGACGGAGCTACTGGTTAGAAAAATTACATAGTCATGCAATTACAGCAGATATTTTATTTGTATCTTTATTGTCTATATTCTATTACTGAATGAATTTCAGGGAAGAATGCTTTGACTAGGATTATTGATACTTGTTAACTTCATATTTCCTTTGTATTCTAACATGCATTCTTACAAAAGGTGCTTTTCAGCCACAGGAACTCTGTGTTTTTGACCACAGGAACCAGTCTTAGTTTAGTTCTGTACTTTACTACCCATTGAAGAGCCCCTACTCAGGAGGTAGTTCTTTCCAAAAGAAACAAAACTATGGGGGATGGGGCTGCATTGGTGAACTTTTCTGATTGGTGCTAAAGGTTGTTTTTACACCTGAAAGTTTCAACCAAGGTGTGTGTTTTTGTTACATTGTATATACAGTGTAATATATACAGTGAAATTTCTGCAAGTGAACTTACAGACTTTACCTGACAAACCAACGGGATATTGTCATCAACTACGTGGGCTGCATGTCTCTGTAGTTTACACTGATTGGTTAGTTGGCTGGTGGGCGTCTGACATCACCATGCTGAATAATGCGCTTAGCTTGTATCAATAAAATAGTAATTTACACCATCATATTATTGTTGATTTACTACTATCAACAGCGCCGAGTCAAAGAGCACGACATATGGCTAGCCTGAGTTCACCTTTTGAGCTTTCTCATTAGACGCCAACATTATCATTGTAGACAGGAAAGCAGAGGACAGGATGCAGTCCTGTGATCCATGTCAACCACTACTCAGTTAGCCCCTCAGGGTCCGACATTAACGGTTGCTCGAATGCCCAGGGCAACTTCAAAAAGCTGATAGGCAAGCAAAACTTGTAAGGACTTGCCCTATCGGGCAAGTACGACACTGAGCTTTTCTATTCATTAATTTTATTATTTTCCTCTCTTGTTTCTGTTACTACAGAGCCCCCGAGTAGCCAGATGCAGTGTGTCGCTGCCTCCATTGGCTGAGCGTGTCTGCTGACGTGCAGACAGCTGCACAAGCTTTAACTAAAAACCTTTATGAAGGTAAATACTGTCATCAGTAAAGGTTCATGGTAGGTCACATCAATAAATCTGTTACCCACATAAAGAAGACAGACTTTAACTTCCAAATTTATACGTTTATTATTTTAAATCCGTATTTTATTACCGTTGGATGCACTCAACGGAGGAGCGTGTGTAGAGAAGAGAGCAGAGGAAGTCTGCAGGTGGTGCGTCTCTTCAGTAAGCTCATTCATTGAGGTGTGCTGTTGTGTTTAATCTGAGACTTCCCATTTCCTCGTTTTAACTTTTTCTCCATCCACATCCTGCCGATGCTCTCTCACACCCAGATCTTTTGACAATTATGCCAATGGGCATCATCAATAAGCACAACTCACACGGATCACACGTGGAGATAACGTCATAGTGAAAGTTGTCCAAACGTGGGTGTTTTATTTGATCTTCAATGCACCAATGATCATAAATATTGTCAAAAGAGCAGAAATATAAAACCAAAGATCCAAAATGAGCCGGGTGTGAGACAGGGCTGGTTTTAGTCATTTGGAGGCCCAGGGCAAAGACCAATATGAGGCCCCTCCCCCTTTTACTAAAGGGTTAATAATGAGTGGAAAAAAATTAGAAAGCATCTCTTTTATGTTAATAAAGGCACAGAACTTCAGTAAATGCCCCAATGTGAGATATAAATACCAAAATAGCCAACCATCATTCATCATTTTCTTTAGAAAGCATCTCAGAGCTCACTTTAAAGGGGCACTCTGTAGTTTTGGGGAAGACATTTTTAATCAAACAAGAAAAATCTTAATCGGTTGATTTCCACATGTTGGAAAAATTTCTTCAGTTTCATGATGAATAAACTAAATAAAAACAGAAGAGAAGCCCCATTTTATACTTGGTACATATGTAGCAGACCCCGCCACCTCTTTAGTGTCAGTGTTTTGCTGACCTCATTTTCCTCTGAGAATAGCTGGTTTCATTAGTTACGAAAAAAATATTTCTGAGTTTTTATTATTACCTTATTAGTATTGTATTACGTTATGATATTGTATGAAATTCCTGAGTTTGAATTTCTTCGGAAAACAACCTGGTGCAGCTTTCACATTGCACTGATCTGTACAAAGTTAAGTATAATTTTCAGTGGGCTAACACATAGCTAATAAATACAGTTTTCTTTAGAAAGAAGTGTTGTGTATTGCCTTCCACAGTAGACAGGCAATGGATTTTAGTTCAAAGTATGTAGTGAACAAAATGTATGCACTTGACAGCCAGAAAAAGTACCTCCTAGACAGGGCAAGTAGGAATTTAGATGGGGCAAGTAGGAAAAAACCTTAACGTTGGACCCTGCCCCTAATAACATCAAATGTTGATGTTTGATTTATTTTTCCTGATTCTCATGCTGTAATTTCTTGTCATTTATACATAGGTCCAAACCTTTCAAAATACTGCTTTCTTTTATACAGGGCATGAACTGGACCAGGGTTCTGTTTGGTCCAACTCTTTTGGTCAGACCAAGGTCTAGCTGTTTGGTCTGGACCATAGTCCACAGGGGGTTTCATACGAATCATTTGGTTTTGGATTAAACTGAAAAGTCCGAAAGTCTGAACCAAACTATTTGAAAGCACCCTTAGCCAGTGACTCTGCCATCAACTCTTTCACCCATTGGCATAAGCATCTTTCTGGCCCCCTTGACCCAGACCCTTGATTAAAAAACATCCGAATCTGGATTTAAAAAAGCTGTAAATCACAAAATCTGATCAAAATTAAAATTTCAATACAATTTCTGCAAAAAAATCTTTGCTAGTTACATTTGGTCTCAGGACAACAAATTAAAGTGATGTGCAAAATTTCACTGGGACTTTAGAATCTGGTGGAAAGGAAGACAGCTGTAGGCAACAGAGATGATAAAGTTCCTTGAAGGGAAGTCTGAAACTAAAAACAGCTAAACATATCTTCAAGTTTATCTATGGAGAGACTTTTTTTTTCTATTGTAGTACTTCAGAGTCATTTAGGGAATTTCCCCCTTAGAGTAATGTTAATTTTTTTTGTCAGAATTAAATAATGAATAAAATATTCTCAATTTTTTTCTGCATGGCAACTTAGTCTTAACTTGTTTTTCCCCCCTAAAAGAAATCTTGTTGTTAAGGCAAGACAAGGACAGCGTTACAGCAGGCATCAAAAACCTTGTATATTTATTCTTTAACATTTAAATTATAATAGTTAATTATTGTTCATTTTTCTTTAATTTTGTTGAGTTCTGTGGTTTTAATTTTTTCCTCAACAGTCTACAACATTTTGCTTTCATTGCATACCTCATCTTTTATATTTTTTATTGCCTTTTATGTATTTTAGTTGCTTCACTATCTCTTTAGTAATTATTTACAATGTTTTCATTTCCTTTTGTTGTTTTGTATGACTATCATTTTCCTTGCTCCTGCTTAGTTCTGCTTTACTGTTCTATTTCTATTTTTTTCTGCCATTTTTTTCTTGCTTTTATTATTGTTTTATTTCTTTTAACTTTAAATTTCTGTTAACTATTTTTATTGCTTCTGTCTCCTTTTATGGTGCTTCTTCTCAACAGCGTACTTTATATTATATCTTTGTTCTTGATTGTCATATCCTGTTGTGGGGCTCTTGTATCGCTTGGGTTTGTATGATGATTTTTTTTACAACGGTTCTTATCCAGTGCACTTTGTAAACCTATGATACTAAATTTGCTATCCAGATATAATTGTTATGATCATGTTTATTACCTCGTCCATGAGTCTTGGCCTCGATGATCTCACTGATGCGCCCTGAGCCCACACTGTTCTTGGCAGCAAGCTTGACCTTATACCAGGTGCCACAGCGCAGGTTGTCCAACCTGAAGGAGCGCTCACTGGAGCTGATAAAAACATCCCTCCATTCCTCTGTGTTGTCCACTGAATACTGCAGCACAAATCCTGTAGGATCGCAAATTAACCCAGGTCATTTAAAGCACCTACCATAATGAAACAGTGGAGCTAGATGCTTCATCTGCTGGACACAAGGGGGCGACAAATAGCTTAAAATCTGCTCTAGTTTGACTACCTCTTGCCCAGAAACAGTGTTTTTTTCACTTTAACCTGCAGAATTAAAACAACTGATTGCAAAAGAGGGGATAGTGAATAAAATTTGACTTAAAATCCAGGAGGAAAGTCATATTTTTTCAATCAACAGCTGAAATGTGAGCAGGTGTTTCTGGCCGTAAGGAGTCTTAAACTGAGCATACCTCTGATGGAGCTTCCTCCATTGTCTCCGGGGATCCAAGCCAGGGTAATGGAGGATGTGGAAGTGGTGGAGACGGTCAGACGAGGCTGATCAGGAGGCACTGGATATAAAGACATACAGAGAAAGAGTGAGAGAGGCAACACTCTACAACTGAGAAGAAACATCACAACTCAAACATCTCCTCCAATCATAACTTCCAGTTTAAGACACACTCTGTTTCCTCTTACCTTGCACCACCAAGTTGACTATGATGGTGTCAAAGCCCAGGGTGTTAGTTGCAGTACAGGTGTAGTACCCAGAATCCTCTGCTTTGACTGAACGCAGAACCAGCGTGCCATTGGATAAGATCTGTTTTTGGCTGTCTGCAGTCACTGGGATGGCTGAGTCCTCACTAACAGAGCACAGACAGATCAGATATGTTAATCCAGAGAAAAGCCAGGTTATATTTACCCTCAAAAGCAGCTCTGTTTGACTGAGTGAATTGTGACGCTGATATGTAAATGGTATATGATAAGCTCTGACCTGTCTTTGGTCCATTTTATTGTGGGGGCAGGTTCTCCCACGGAGCTGCAGGGCAGGCGTACTTCCTTCATCCAGGGTGTGGTCACTGTCCCTCCAAAGGACAGGATCTTAGCTGGGACTGCACAGTCACACAAGAAAAAAGGTTAACTCCATTTGTTCTCACACACAGGAGATGATAAATACACCAAGACAACATTAAACTCCTTTGACATCTCTTTCTTCAGGACTAACTGTCTGTATTGCTATTTTCTAAGTGAGTTAGCCAAAGGGGAAAGGCCTTCACTCGCTGCTGCTGAAATAAAAAAGCAGTAGTGTGATGTTTCAGCGTAGCCCTCCTTCGAACTGCTTCGTTTCAGTCCATCTTTTCTCCATAGATCCTCCCCTCTATTGATTCTCTCCCGCTACCTCTCTCCCCAAGGGTCATTTTACTGGATAGGCCCTGTTCATCACCACATAATTAACAACAGCGTTTCTCGCAACATAGCCGCCACTCAATCAATACAGCGGCTGTCAATCAATAACAGAGAGAGCAGACGGAGTGAGCGGCAGAGCGAGCGATGAAAGTGATCTGTGTGCAGGAGATCATGCTGGCGTTTCATAGCTGTCTTTACAGTGCTCTCCCTCATAACCTTTACTGATACCCCTCTACCCTTCTGCTCCACCACAGGCTCGCCTGGAGGACCCACCTTTCCCAGCAGGCTCCACTGTGACCTTTGAGCTGATGTTGCCTCGGCCTGCTGTCGTGACGGCTGCAGCCCAGATGTGGTATTGTTTACCACGGGAAAGGTGCGTGATGCGGTAGAACAACATCTCTGGGTTGGCCTCGTACTCGCTGGGTGCCTGGGACAGAGGGCACACAATGTCATATTAGCAAAATATGATGACGCAGTGACACGACAGGCTCCGCAGAGACCAGAGTCTACAAGGCTAAAAAATGTTATAGGTTACACACTAAAGGTTAAAAGGTTGGTTAAAATAACACACCTAGGTTTATTTTAGGTCTTGATTACTGTGCAAAAAGGATTTAAACAGCGCTGATTTAGCGCAAACAGATAAAGATATGGAAGGAGAAAACATACAGCAGGTGCTAATGGTGACAATTTAGAATTTGGAGTGTCGTTAAAACATTTAAATGCAACAATGATGCAACAGGAATGATATTAGAATCCTGAAGCTGAAGAAACTAAATGTGATGCAGCAATTACTCATTTTATCATTTACACCTTTTATTTAAACTAAAGATATCAGCATGACACTGGTATTGACAGATAACAGCTTAGAAAGTTAAATATCAATATTGACAGATATGAAATTTTCGGCTGATACTTAGAACGGATATATCAGCTGCACATATTGGCAGTATAAATCTGCCAGCATTAAATATAACCAAAATGTAAAGCTGTAGCATCAGGTTTAGGTGGTTGCCTAAGGCTGTGGTTCCCAAACTTTTTAGTCTATGACCCCCAAAATAACAGTGATATAGAGCAGGGAGGATAAATTCCATGTTGCAATGCAATGCATTACATATACCACTTTTAATCATTTAAAATTTATCTTAGCTTTTTCGGAAGCCCTGGCCTGGGACACCACAGACTTAAGGAGGCTCACCATGAGCCAGATTTTTTACATCCCTGCTCCTCTCTCAGCTCTGCTTAACTCTTGAGACACTCAGTGTTATTTAGAAAATTTGTGTATGGTATCAACTACAACAATGACTTAAGAACAAATTAGATATTGGAAAAGATACAATATTTACTTTAAACTGCCAAATATCAAAAGATATATGGCACGGTGACAGATTTTTCTTACTTTTGGAAATATGACTGAGTTCATGCTACTACTGTGAAAGACATTTCATAATGTGTGTCAGTGTATAAATAATTAACAACTGTTAAGAGAACACATTAATTCTCATAAGGGCTGCCCGACACATCATTGAAAGAAAACAAAGCCTTGTATACTGAGCTTGTATAGATTTTTGTTACTTTAGTCATTTTTAATTCGAATGCTTTAAATGATATAATCTCTGTTGTTTCAGTGGTCGATAGTAGCAGAATATCACAAAAAATATTAAGATCTTGAGTATTTTTAAAGTGTTGGGAAACAGTGATGTTTAAATTACTTAAACGTGTTAGTAATGTTTAGTTACTTAAATGTTGCTGATGTTTTTGTTGAATTTAAAAAGTGTGCAGGAGTCTGCCTGCTTTTTTGGTTTTCAGAAACAAGAAATTGGTCATTATTGAGTGCCTGGGACTTATATTTTTTGCCATGGTACTGAAAAAGTATAATTTGCTGAACTGTGAAAAGTTTAAAAAGCAATTATTATCACACTTATAGCAAACACTTGTAACATATTTTTTAATTTGGCTGCCTTCTTTTTTCTCTCAAACGCGGCGGTATCCTTTCATGTAGTATGGAATGCAGGTGTAAAAATGTTAAGACTTTGCAGGGCAGTTACATGCAAACTTAGAAGATTAGAAAGTAGAGATAATAGCTGCACATTATGTTTTGTGTAGTCAGTGGTATAGTTAGGGTATGTGAAGGTATTTGGAGTATACCCACTTTATATTTCAGTCTCCATGTATAACCATTTCTAAGTCTATTCAAAGGCAAAGGCAAAAAAAGGACGTGTGTTGCTTTGTTATCCATTACCCCCAGCACTGCTGAGGAGTATGCTGAGGAAAAGTTGATCATTAAATCTGATCTTCTTTGCCTGTTGATTTCAAAAGGATCTATACTTCTTGAAGCAGAGGAGTTAAGTGACAATGTGCAAATACAAAAAGGCCTGAACTGAATATGCAAGATGGTCTTATGTCTTTCTTTATAACATGTCAGTTATCCATGGTTGGGCTACTTCAAAAGAATTGGAGGATAAAGAAGAGTACGCCCACTTCTCAAGGCAGCATTATACCTCTGAGTATGGTCGTTCAGGTAGGCTGTGATACCATGAATTCTAATTTTTTTCTATCACTACATTTTTGCTCATGTTGATGGGTGTTTTTACCCATCTAGGTTTTTACACTTAGAGTAATTTAGCATATAATTGACTCTAAACATGCTATAATGCTTACATATTTTAGTCCTATGCATCTTATGTTGCAGTTATGTATGCAGACAACCTTCTCTTTACTATATATTCTATTTTTTCTATTTTATTTGCTGTTTTTTAGGATTCGATACAAGTTTGAGGCCTTTCTCTTTGATTCACTACCTTTATTATCAATTCATTTTGTTGTGAAAACTGTACAGTTAATCAGAAGACTCCTGAAAAAGGCTGAAACAATGTGAAAAAATATTTCAGTCTTAACTGAAACACTGATGAAAGAACATTTTTGTTTATGTGCAGGGATTTATTGTATTAAATTATGTTTTTTGGACACAGTGGTTTATTGTTATAAGTGATTGCTGGCTCCATACACATTTTGTGTTGTGCTGCAGAAATGAATGTGACCATCACAATCCATCAGTAACAAAAGCATTTGGCTGCCTTACAAAACTAAGAGAAATATATTAGATAAAAAAAATACATCAAGATTGAATGTCCGTGCCTCCCCTTAAGTTGGATTTACAACAAAAAAGTGTCTTCTGGTTGGAGGAAATCACATTTTAGGCCTCCATACTGGATGAAATGATGTTCCTGTGGATTTTTTTCCAACAAACACATCTTTGAGAGGAATTTTCCACACACACCTGCAGACACACAAACACACACGCTCAACACCACTGTTTTCCCTCTCAAGTCGATCCTCTGTTCTATCTCTTTAATCTGTTCATCTCCAGTTCCTTCACCATTTGCTTGTTCCCTCTTTCCTTCTATCCCTCTCTGTCTGGCTCAGTGAAGAGGAGAGGATGGAGGGAATGAGAGAGGGAGGGAGGGAGGATGTGTTTGGTGTTTGTGTGTGTAGGGGGTGCGTTCGAAAATTCCTCCAGCATAGCGGCGGTGTTGTGGTGATCCAGGGAGTGATACAGGGAGATAATGAAAAGACGGACAAAAGCACTCTCATCTCGATGTGACTGATACCCTCCTCTGCTCCTCCCTTCCTCCCTGCCTGTCTTTCACACTCTCCCCCCTCTCATCCCTTTCTTTTCCCCTCATTTCCCCTCGCTCTCTCCCTACCTCTAATGGTGTTTCTCTTTCTCTGTCTCTCAGCCGTCTTTCCCCCTCCCTTCCCTTCCTCCCTCTCTCCTCTCTGCCCGTGCTCATTTACATGGCACTCATGCACAGAGAGGGAGGAGTATTTGTGAATAATAAGAAAGTGAGATTCGAGCCCGATGTCAGGTTTCGCTGTGTGTGCTGGTGTTTGTATGCACATGATCTAACCGCAGCTGAAATGCTGCACATGCATGTATAAATAGAAAATGTTGAAATTTGATGTCTGTGATGTGTGCGCTTCTTATGCGGCAGTGTGCATGTGTGAGCTTGTTCTCTGCTTCATTTGCATATCTACGTCTCATCACGTTGCCAAGACAACCTCATCTGTTCATCTGGGAGGGCAGGAAATAAAGCAGTGGTGCAAATGCAGTGAAAGAACGACATGCATGAAATGCACATACATACATACAGGTGCAATTAATAAGAGTGGGTAGAAAACAATTGTTTCTATTGATAGATTTTCATCAAATTTCTTTTTTTCTTGCTTCCCAATCACCTGGATTTTTTTTTTCCAAAAGTCACACCCCACAGAAGAAGCACTCACCGGCTGTCCAGACCCTGGACTGGAGCAGTAGATGGTGTACTTGCGGATAACACCATTTGGTTTGTGCGGGGGCAACCAGGACACCACCACACTGCTGGGTGAGGAGGGAACTGCCTTGATACCAGCAGGTGGACCAGGAACTGTACAAAGAGGCAAAAACACACAGAGAAACATCAGGAAAGTGTGCATGCACACTGGCTCATGCTGGGTGTTGGATGTTCATTAAAGTGAGCAGGCTTGTTTGCAGATTGTTAGTCTTATCCCGCACTAAGCTGCTCCGGGAGGACTTGGAAGAAGTCCCTTTGGGTGAACAGTGGTGACATATGTTCAGTCAGACATTGGTCAGCAGTCCGGACTCTGTGACACCCAGCGTTCTCTTAACTCTCAAACCCACACAAACAGATTAGACAGCAGTGTCTGATCCTCTGCTGGCCACTTCAGCTTGACACTAGACGCCACTTAATACTCTTATTACCAAGTAAAGGCATTAGAAAGCTTTAAAATGAGGGCAGACTTCACCAAATAAAACACATTAGGGTAGTGTAGACTGTGGAAGATGAACAATAATGCTTTTGTCACTTTGGCCTTACAGTATGTGGAGCCTATTCACACCCCTCCATAAATATAAGTCAAGCTTGACACTGGGCCTCATCTGGGGTCCAAAAAGGTGCCCACTGCAGTGTAAGAAACACTTCTCTAAATGCCTCTTTTTTCAATGGAAGGCCCCCCATGAGCCAATAATTCAGCCCCCCCATGCCCGTGGGCTCCTGCACATTACACAAGTGGAGATAAAAACACAGATACAGGCAGGATAGATGTAGCAAGGGGTGTTTTAAAAGGAGGCGTGGATGGTAGAATAGTGAGAATGAAAGGTGCAAGTCCTGAGGGAGGGATGATGATAGTGCTGTTGGGGAGGGGTAGTTGAAGGCGTCATCATTATCATAACTGGGCCTCCATGTTGAAGAAGAAGAAGTGTTAGAGGGAGGGGGTTAAGTCCCATCTGGTGCCCAAAATCTACCCAGGTCTCCAGACAGACAGCCTGCTGCACAGCTAGCTTGGCTTGTGTGATGATGAGGAAGCCCCACCTACATGAATATATTAGACCTCCTGTGCCAGTCAGAGCAGGGTAACTGCAGTAAAGGGCTAATGCACTTAACTAAATAGACTGAGATGCTTCAAAAGGGCTCAGATTAAAATGTCTTGGCTTTGACATTTCTATTATCTGTCCTTGTTTGTTTTGTCTGCCAACAATAGACTCTGTGATCACCTCTCTATCTTTTCCATCTTCACCCCCTCAGGCCCCTCCTTCTCCCTCTCCTCCATAAAGAGACACGGATCCGTCTGTAATCCCGCCTCCAATGGTGTAAGCACAAAATTAATTCTCTCTAATCCAAGCGGAGTTAATCCCTCTGCCTATGGCAAGAGGGCTGGCGGAAAGGATGCGAGGCCCGGCCTGATGGCTGACTCCAGGATGCTATATGCTCTGAGTGCACCCCATCTTCTCCCTGAGCCCTCCCTCAGCCCTGAGCTGTGGACCCAAAGCCTCTTAATTCTCATTAGCACTGCTAATGGAGCTTCCCAGCATAAATGAGCTTTTGTCATGGGTTTGAGATAAAGCCTGGCCCTCTTTTTTTATATGCCCCCCTCCCATCTCCTTCCTACCCCGGTTACCCTCATCCATCACATGCATGATTCATGCTTTCCTCTGTTGGGATGTTCTTAGATAACGGATAAGTTTGTGTATACTCACGGTCCTCGCGGGTTTGGATGTACAGCACGTTGCTGCGGACTCCGTCTCCAGCCTGAGTGTAGGCCAACACCTGGACGCTGTAGTTGGTGAACTTCTCCAGGCCTCGCAGCTCCACTTGTTCTCGTGTGGTGGTTATGTTCTGCATCTCTCCCCACTCTGAGGAGGAACAGCAGGGAAAATGTCCTTTACAGAGTACTGTTAGTTATCTGGCTCTGCGTTCTTCAATATCCATTTATATACTACTAACTTGCTTTGCCTTTTATGTGTTGAAAAACTTATTCATTGATCGACAGTCTGCAGATGGGATGGGTGATTAGAGTTATAAAAGAGGCACAAAACTTGAGCTCCAGAGCTTTTAGTTCACAATTTTGTTCGGTTTATACAATACAATACAATAAAAAGACTTCATTTATCCCTGAAGGGGATAGGGAAATTCAATACCAGATTAAACAAATAAAATTCAATATTATGGACCTCTAAAGAATTTGCTTTAAAGATTGCTGCACTGGTTGAATAACAGACAAAAGTTAGTGTGTCCTATAGTGCTGGTCAATAATCAAAAATGAGATTAAATCGCAATATGTCCAATTGCAATTTTTGAATTGCCGTGTGAAATACGTTACCAGAGGACCTCCATGCTGTTTGACTATTGCAAGTGATTTGCATGAGTTCAGATTTTTTAACTCTTACAAATAAGCAAATGAAGCGAACACAGCACAAATTTGTATATAATTTTACAATATAAAATGATTTATAGTTTGTTTGTTGAGAAATACAAAAGATAATGAACTTAAAAATAATTATTAAATCATAATCCTTATATTAAGTGGGAAAAAAAATCATTATTTTCTCAAATCATTTGGCCCTAGTGTCCCAGCTAAAAAACAGACTTTCCATTGATGAATGGTCTTATACCATTTTCTTAAAGTTTGCTAACAACTCTGAATTCTATTCTTTAAAATAAGCCCAGATGAAGTAAACCTTCAATACTTATGCAACGAAAATATACATGCTATCATTCTGACTTTGTGGCTTTCAAGCATTAGCGCTTTATGGATGGGATTTATTTGCTACCATAATTTTTTTGGCCTAGCTCTGATCATTGAAGGAAGAAGGAGCCTTGTCCGCTAATGACATCCTTCGTCAGCAAAGGAGTTAAAAAAAAAAACAAACAACAAATTTGTTTGTTAAATGACAAATTATTGTTGAAAAACTATTATTTTAGGCAAAAATTAAAAAAAAAAAAAAGCCAGGAGCACAGATGGTCAAGTGGTTTAAGGTGCTACCCATGTATGTGGGTGGCCTGGGTTCGAATCCGGCCTGTGGCCCTTTGCCGCATGTCTCTCCCCGCTCTCTTCCCTGTTTCCGAGTCTTCCGTGTCCTTCCTCTATCAAATAAAGGCATGAAAAGGCCCAAAAATAAAATCTTAAAAAAAAAAAAATTAAAAAGCAATATTCAGTGTAAACAACTTTATTCCCTTTGACACAGTTCTAAAAATAACCATAAGGATGTTAAGCTGTTTTTGGAAAATCTTCAGCTAAGAGGATTTCCTATAAAACACACTGGCTAATGCAAGTTAGTTGTATATGAACTTATTTTTTGGGAAACAGGACTGAACAGACACAGGAGCACAAACACACTCAGAAAGTACTGATTTCTCACCACTACTGATGGGGAGAATAATCTGAGACACGAAGAAACAAGGGATAATCATGAACGAATCCAAAGACACAAAGGACAAGGCAGTGTGTTATGAGAAAAGTGCACACACATTATCACACTGTGGCTCACAGCACTGACAGAGAGGTAGGTGGGTGGGTGTGAGGGTGGGGTTTTTTGTGACGTTTAGAATGAGATAGGTGATAATTACTCTGCATTGGCCACTGGGTCTGGCCCCCACAGCACCCACCTCCGTCAGGGAAGAGGGACCAAAACACAACCCGGTAGCCTTTCAGCACACCGTGCAGCGTCAGCCGTGGAGGCTCTGCCCATGTGATCACAGCCTCGTCCGACGTCACAGAGATGGCACGCACATTCTGAGGAGGTTCGCTGGGCACTGAGAGAGAGGGGAGATGAACAAAGTTAGAGCTGCTTTTTCAGATATAGGGTTATTTAAATTTGGAATGTGCACTTTTTGACAACTATATGATTGATCATTGTCCCCCATGCTAGGGGTTAGGGTTAGGGTCTTAATATTTTCTATCATTTTCAAGCCAAAATGCTCTGCCTAGACTGTAACGCAGCCATTGTCCACTAGTAGCCCATGTAGCTTTTCCTAATGACCACCACTTTGCTGCCACAGGGCTCTTAAATTCAATGAAACCACAAACCTATTTAATATTAAAGTGAAAACAGATTTCTAAAAAGCAATGCAAATTAAACAAAAACATGTTAGGTAAAATGAGTGATTACATGAATATTCACCCCCTTAAAGTGACTGATCTAATTCAACAGAGGTCCAGCCAATTGGTGCTAGTGGTCTCACAAGTAATTATAGTATGAAGACACCTATGTCTCACAGGCCCAATCAGTGGTTAATCAGTATTCCTGGCTACCATTTCACCATGAAGGCAAAAAAACACTCCAAGCAGCTCAGAGAAGAGGTTGTTGAAAGTTAAGGGGATGGATACACAAAAAAAAACCAAAGCTCTGAACATCCTCTGGAGTTCAGTTAAATCCATTATCAAGAAATGGAAGGAATATGGCACATGTCTTAACCTGCCTGCATTAGTTCGCCCTCTCAAACTGAAAGGCTGTTCAAAAAGGAGACAAGTGAGAGAAGCCACCAAGACCCCTATGAAGGAATTACAAGCTTCAGCAGCTGAGATGGGAGAGCCCTTCTTCACCAGTCAAAGCTTGATGAGACAGAAAGCCACTGTTGAAAAAAACTCGGTATTAAATCTCCACTACAGTTTGCCAAAAGGCATTCAGACAAGCTTCAGACAAGCAGCTATGGTTGGTGGACACCACCAAACACTGCACATCGCCACAAAAACACCATCCCCTCTGTGATGCTTCTTAGCAGCC
The DNA here is from genome assembly GCF_018320785.1 of Cheilinus undulatus. NCBI lineage: Eukaryota > Metazoa > Chordata > Actinopteri > Labriformes > Labridae > Cheilinus > Cheilinus undulatus. The sequence goes on along the minus strand of NC_054876.1, from coordinate 20,464,365 downwards.
TGACCTTGAAGACTTGTAAAGGTAGAGGGTAAAATAAATACAGCAAAATATTGGAAAGTCCTGGTGGACAATCTTATTCAGTCTGGAGTAAACTATGGCTTGGGAGAAGATTTATTTTCCAGCCAGACAATGACCCGAAGCACACAGCAAATGCTACATAGAAATTGTTTAAAGACAACAAGGTGAATGTTCTGGAGTGGCCAGAAGAGTCAAAGCCCAGAACTCAGTCCAGTAGAGATTTTGTGTCTGGACTTGAAATTGGCTGTTCATGTTCAATCCCTGTGAAACCTGGCAGAGCTTGATGAGTTTTACAAAGAAGAATGGAGTAAAAATTGCAGTTTTCAGATGTGCAAGCCTGGTTGAGACCTATCCACACAGACTCAGTGCTGTGATTGCAGCCAAAGGTGCATCTACTAAATACTGACTTGAAGGGGGTGAATTTTTATGCAGTCACTTATTTGACATTGCACATTTTTATTTAAATGACATGCATATGATGCAGATCTATTTTCTTGACTTTAAATGCAATTATAATTGACGTTAAATTAGTCGTGAAATTATTTGCCATCATTTGGAACATCATTAGATGTCTTTAGTCATTCAGGCCTACAGTCTGGAATTATTTTGATCTAGAAAATCTACAGAAAGTTGAATGGTGGCTGTGATTTAATTGGTAATCAGCAATTGCGTATCGACAGGAGCAAGACATAACCAGCACAGGCATATGGCTGTTAAACTTCCAGGAGGACCAACACGAGTGGCGGTACCACTGCTAACTGACTTGCAAGTGCTGTAATTATGTCTGCTAAATTAAAATGTGCTTTCTTATCTTTAGACTCATCTATTTTGTCCAAATATAAACTTGTGTGTGGCCTTGCAGTTAGATTACACCTGATGTACTGAGACTTAAGTCCACCAGCCCAGATTCAAGTTAAACCTCTGGCTCCTTTCCTTCATATCAACTCCTACCCTCTCCCTCATTTCCTGCTCTATCTGCAGTTGTCTTAAAGAAAGGCAAAAAAGGCCAGAATTTGTCATTAAAATATATATAAAAATAACATTTGAATTGCATTAATATTAGTCAACATCTCTCATCTTTTATAACCTCCTTTCCAAAGCCCTCCAAGTAGACCTGAGTTATCTAGCATGGTGACTAAAGCAGAGATAATTAATGACTACTCAACACCAACAGCCCACAGGCAATCTCTGCTGAAATAAATCAGTCAAATATGCTGAAATTAGCCCTCAATGGCTTCTTGTTCAGTACTAGCTTTTAGAGAGAGAGAAAGTGAAGGGGAAGAGGGGAGGCAGAGCAACAAGAGACATAAATAGTAAAACAACTGCACCTCAAGGGGTTAAAATGCAGATGAGTAAGGAGGGATGAGCAGAAAGGTAGAGTATAAAATCTGAAGGAAGATAGTCTTCACCTTTAAGGTTATTACTGCTGTAGGATCAGCCTCAGACTGTAAATCTGGGCTATCACTGCCACTATAATTGTGCCATGATTAGGGTGTCTGCCACTACAGTCTGTGTAATTCAGTTCAATACAAAGGATTAGAAGTGGCAGAAAAATATACATGGGATATAAAAGGATGTAATGTAGACAGAGGATGGGTGAGGAGGAAAAAAGGGGGAACCAATGGGAGGAAGGGGAAGATAAAGGGGAGGCAGAGTGGGCAGACATTTAGAGAGTAATGGGGTTCCTTGTTCCTATCTCACTCTCTACCAGCCTAATGAGGGTGCTAATTAGAGGGAAAAGAAGAATGGGGGGGTGTTCTGCAAATCCATTTCTACCAGTTTTTTCATTTGAATGTTATCCTGCATATGCATGTTAGCTGTGTTAATATATGTCGGACATCCTGTTGCTGCATCTTTTCGATTATTGATCAAGAAGTGTACTGAATGATCTTTCCTTCACCCTATTGCTCTCATACTCTTATTTACTCTTACAGCCCTCTACCTGAAGGGTTTATTCTTCTACTTTGTCACTATCTTTAGATTTTCTTCCATCTGCCTCTCCTGGCTCTCTTACCATCCTCCAATGTGGTTGCGTTGATCTCAGTACTGGATGGACCCGTTCCAGCTCTGTTGAAGGCCTGGACCACCACCCCGTACTGGGCAAACTTCTTAAGATTGTCCAAGGTGTAGACTTCACTGTCACCCGTAGCTTTCATTTCCACAATGCTGTACTGGCCGTTACTGCCCGGACCATTCTCTCTGTAGCCGATCTGATAGCCTCGGATCACTCCGTTCTGCAGCTCCTTCTTTGGAGCCTGAAAGAAAAGTGAGGAAAACAAAGGGCATAAAGTGGTGCAGTCATATAGAGAAAATATAGGAAAATGTAGTGTTTTCTTATGGTAAATTTAATAATTGCAGTGACTTTACCCTCCATGTAACCCGTATGCTCTGAGAAGTCATTGGCTGGAGAATTACATCCATCGGTGGCCCATCAGGTGCTGTAAATGGAAGGTGACAAACGGTATTACAGTTAAATATTCACAGTAGAATTTAGTAAAGAGGTCAGATAAGGCAGGACTAGAGAGAAAATGAAGAAAAATTTGTTCTCTAGGAGATGCATCAACCACTTACGTGCTTCCTCAGTACTGATTGTGAGCTCTTTGCTTGGAAGGCTACGCCCGATCTTGTTGTAAGAGTACATGCGGATGCTGTAAACACAGGCTGGGTGCAGCTCTACGATGTTAGCCTGGTTGTTGGTGGGTGAAATGTTCCTGGTTGTGTACATGTGATCCCAGGAATCTGTCAAATCCAAGGAGAAAAAAAGTTTTGAGACTTTGAAGGCATGCGTCTCTGATATTTACCAAGAATTTTAATATTTTAGATACCCACCTGATTTGTTCTTATACTCTATGTCATAGCTTGTAATGATGCTGTTTCCATCAAACCTCTGGATCCAACGTAGGTTCATACTCCTGTCCTTCACCTCCCTCACCTCGAGTTCAGGGGGATCTGGTGGTTCTGAGTGTGTGAAGGAGGAAAAGAAGACTTAAAAGTGCTGCAAGGACAGTGTTGAACTCTAGTTCTCAAGATCTGATTCTGGCTCTGCCCAAGGCACTGTTAAGTGTTTCAGTAAGTCAGACATTTTTGAGAATAGTGATACCTTGCACAGTGAGTTGAATGAGCCCTCGTCCCTCTCCATAGGAGTTGATAGCATGGCAGGAGAAGAAGACAGAATCTCCCCGCTCGGCTGGGTTCAGCTGTAAACATCAACACAAACAAAAGGTTCAAGTATGCTTCATGATATTAGGAAAATATCAGTAGACAGCAGTGATTAACCTGACAAGTAAGCTAGAGTGTTTCATATATCCTTTGCATGGATACATTTCACACCTGAGAAACTTCCGAAAGTGCTGGGGAAGGGCAAGACTTAAAAAAAAAAAAAAAATCTCAGAAGGGGACTGGATGAACGTTCTGTCTGTCACATTCATGCTGGGCCAACCAGAGCGACAAGACAAAAAGAGGTAGCAGACATGCACAGCTCCAGAGCTTACCTGAGCAATACAGGCTAATGCTGGTGTGTGAATGGTGGAGTTTAGCGGTGGCTAAAATTAATGCCGAACCATATCGGGAGATGTGCAACAACATCTTCTCTGCTAAGAGAAACTTTTGGTCTGGCTCTGTGCTCTTGTTTAAGAAAGAACTGTGATCGAGGTCTGATTAAACTGCTGCTTTTCTACAGGTACATCCAAACGAATGCCTAACTCAACATACCCTCAAAACAAACTGATCCCAAAGCAGGTCTGAAGGAGAGTGAAAACATCTCTTCTTTCATGAAAACATTTCAATGCTGTTCTTTGCTCTTTATTTAATAAAGAAATGTTGTTGAGTTCTGATAAAACTGCCGCTATACTATAGCTGCATCTGAGCTTATCACTTCACTGGTGGCAGCCAAGAAGAAGAACGAGAACTAGTTAATATTCAACCAAAAACATGTATGAACACCACAACCACTGACATGTTCAGCCAAAAGTCACCGTATAACACGGCCATTAGCTAATGCGAAACACCACTTGTAACTGATAGGCTTGTACACGATGTCATAGTTACCGACTTACAATCTTAAAAATAATAGGAAATGTTACGCTACAAAAAAGGCAAATAATCCATAAAATAACATGAAACCAAGATATCGGAGTGGCTTTCTTGATTTTTAGATCTCTATTAACAAAGCTCGATTTCTTCCCCGCATTTGCCACCATCTTTCTTTGAGTGATAACCCTCAATACAAAGGGAGCTACAGGAACATCTCAAAATTGAGGGAGATAAAGCCCTCAAACTCGTCCCTCAACTCAACTCTCGGGAAAATTGGGACTGCCCTCACACTGGAAATGCACATTTTGAGACTGAGGGTTAAGGGGAGAATTGGGATTCAGTCTAAATCTGCTGTCAATAGTTGTGATCGACTCTGAGCTACTTTAAATTATAGAGACTGCCATGCTTTTTGTTGTAGTCCTTTTCTAACCTTAAGAGTAGAGATGACTTCGTCCCCCTTCTTGTTGATGGTGATGGAGTACCGGGGGTTTCTCTCAGCATCGATGACGGTGTCTCCTCTCTCCCAGCGGATGATGATGGGCTGCTCACCCCGTGCCGTGCAGTTCAGCTCCTTGGTTTGGCCCTTCCTTGCCATTGTGGTGTTTGGGTGGCTCGTGATCATGGCAGGAACTGAGCAGAATTACAGACACATGTCAGTGTGACGAATAGTATTACGTGGAGTAATGAGACACTGGGGAAGGGATATGGCATGAGAACAGGAGGATATATTACAGATGTATAGACATCTCTATTTCTACCCTTCATTCCCCATTTTCATTTCACGCTTCAAGCCCTGCTGGTCCTCTTCCTCTAAATTCCTCCTCCCTGTATGCCTCTTTCTTCTACTCCTGATTCTTTCCACCTCCTTTCCTGAGACATAGATTATTGATTGAGGGGGTTCCTGTGGTTTTGTTATCATCACTAATTCATCAGCCCTTTTCCCCACCAAACATTCAGCAGCACACAGACCGGCAGCCAGAAAACTTCAATCAATCGGAAAGATACTCCCATTTCAGGATGTTCAGGACGAAGGTTTTGTTAGCTTCAGTAAATGCCACACTAGCCTGGGGCAAAAGTGCATCTTAGAAAGGCAGGCTCTTCTGTGAAAAGCCAAGTCTCTACGTGCTGTAGCCCATTTGTGTGATGCAGGAGATAAGAGAGAGTGTGTTGAAGATAAAGCAAGAATGATCAACACTTACTCTTGACAGTGAGGATCATGCTCTTACTGATGTCTGAACCCACTCCATTGGATGCCTGACAGAGGTAGTACCCTCGGTCATCCTCAAGCACGTGTCGGATGAGAAGAGAGCCGTTTGACATGATCTGGATTCGGCCTGTGAGAGGGACTGGGTGATACTGCTGAGGGTTTCCAACGCCTGCACCAACAATGCAAAGAAAATGAATGTTACAGCCTTGTGTTTTCCTCTCATCTTGCCTTGTTTCTTAGGTTTGCCTGGGATAATGTGTGGATTTACCTTTGGCGTGTTTCCACATGACTTTTGGAGGTGGGTAACCTTCAACAGAGCAGTTCAGAACTCCAGCTTTGCCGTAGATACAATCCTGATTGTTGGGCTGCACCACAAAGCGTGGTGGCACTGAGGAAGAAAGGTATGAGGTTAACCTAAATGAAGGACTAAAAGAAGTCTTCAGATGAAAGGAGGGAAATGGGAGTGTTCCTAAAATAACAGATCTAAGCTCCCTCTGTCTCATCTGACCCATATTAATTCTCTTTCTGCTCAATCCCTCACCGGTGACAATCAACTGTCTCTCCCAGCTGACGGTGGCGGCGGCATTGCTGGCAATGCAGGTGTAGTTTCCGTTGTGCTTCAGTGTCACCTTGGAGATTTGCAGGGAGCTCATGAACTCTTTGGTCTCTATCGCCACGCCAGAGGCCGAGCCTGGCACAATGAGCTGGCCGTCTTTGTGCCAGGTGATGCGTATGGGCATGTCCCCAGATGACACCACGCAGGCGATGTACATGAGCTTCCCCACTGAGGTAGAGGGAATATCGAAGGGCTGGATGAGCGGTGGCACTGGGGGAAAGAGAGGAAGAGAGTTAGGGGGATAAAGGCAGCGATAGATGAGGAAGAGTGGCCATCTGGAGCAATGCTGAGAGAGAGAGAAGGTCATTGGCCAGTGGGCCCCTCTTCTCTTCCCACCCCTTCAGCCCCCATCTCCTGCAGCCCATAATAGCCGCTCTGGTTAGAGTCCAATTGGCAGGAGGAAGTCACTCCGTTACCATAGCAATGGAGGTTGGGGTGGGGGTACTACAGCTGAGACATCTGGGGGATTTAATCTAGGCTTCATTATTATTCATCTAATTAAATCAGAGACACACTCACACGCAGGCACACGCACACAGCCTTAAACACCTCTGCAGCTGCCCTGCTACCATCGTTACCCCAATCACAGACTCGACAAAATACAGACGCAGACTGAACCATAAATCTGTCCTAAAAGACCATTTACCTCTGTCACCAAGGATTACTGCAAAGCTGCACTGCACAACTTTGAAAATTGGTGTCACTATTTAGGAATGAAAAGATACTCCAAAAATATCTTTTCTAATTTGTAGACTGTGTTATTACAAAGAGTTCTTTCTGCTGTTTAGGGGCATTTTTATACAGTATTATGTACAAAGACTGGCCTACAAACAGAAAAAACAACACTTAGGAAAGTAGGGAGGGTTTCAAGCACAACCAACAAGAAGTGCATTGATTACCCTATCTCTATCTCAGTTTTTATTTGATCATTTTGATTCATTTGATGGTTTTATTTATTTACTGCAGTCTTACCTTTGACTGTGACATGGACGGTCTGGTTGATTGACACCTGGGGTTGGATCAGAACGCTGCACAAGTAGGTGCCCTCGTCCGCACCCTTCTGCACGTCCGTCAGCCTCAGGGTGCCGTTCTCGAACAGCACTTGACGATGATTATCAGGCAGCTGCATGCCGTCCTTCAGCCACTTGATGGAATAATACGGGTAGCCAATCACGCGGCATGTTATATAGGTGTTCCTACCCGCCACTGCGGTGATGTCCCGCATGGGTCTGATTCGGGGCGGACCTGGAGACACAGGGAAGAGAGGGAGGGGATGGAGGGAGGAGACGGAGAGAAACACAGAGGTCGGAGAGAGGGGCAGATGAGGTGAGGGAGGTCATGGCAGAGTAAGGGAGCAGTCACGGAGACAGGAGGTGAGGAGATAAAGGTTGAGGGATAGAGTGATCGGGGCAAGTTGACAGGTGGACAGGGAGGTTAGTTAGGCTCCCTTTACTTAAATCTGATTGAGGATAATTGTTGATTTTAGTCTAATCAGAGATTCTTTGTATCTAAGAGATTGTGTGTTATTTCTAAATTTTCCCCAAGATAGAGAGAAAGATAGGCATGAATAAAGATAGATAAGAAGGTAGGTAGGTTGAAGAAGTAGCAGTGCCTCCTTTGGACTTCAAAAGAAAGTGCTGTGAAAGTGAGGTGTCCAAGGCCTTAAGTCATGATGTTTAGCTCAAGAACTAGCCACAGCAAGCCAAAGATTATGTAAAAACTCAGCATACTTTTCTTCTGATTTGTTCCTGCTGTTTTGATCAACAAACTTTTAAATAATTAAATTTGACATTCATTACTGCCACAAAGACAGTGTTCCTACCCTGTATACATCAAGGGAAACAGATGCAATAAATTAGCGTCAACTATTGTCCTAATTTCAAAAACTTGTGGAATCATATCATACAATTAAATGTTTTAAAAAGAGTTGTCAAAGTATCAACATTTTAAGCAACAATAAATATCTGAATTTTTGTGGTTAATTGTGATTGATCTCCCTTTTTGTTGCATTTTGAAATGTCACTGTTTTGCATCTAAAATTGATTTTGTGCCATTTTGAATTTTAGTTCTTTCTTAAACTAAGGCTGACTTTCTGTTTGGATACAGATTTTTATTTAACCTTTAACCGTTTATTTAACATTAAACCTTGCAAAGCAAATGGATTTGCCTGTTTCTGTGTTTCTCACTAGCGAATTCATCTAGCAAAGTTCCCATCTGAAGCCTTTGGCCTGGTTAGAAAGTGACAGGACCAATCGGCATCGAGGAACAGTACTTTCGGGCGTGGCAGAGTCGTGACATAGGCAAACAGTGACGAGGGCTGTGCAGTTATGGTGGAAGACATTAGCTTGGATTCTGCTAAAGTGTAAGTTTTATCAGACTTGACAAAATTTCTTTGTTAAAAGAAGAAGAAAGAACAGCATTGAGTTGTTTTCTTTTGAAAAACAACGAAAGTCATGAACTGACATGTCTACAGTCGCCATGGCTCATGTTATGCAGCTCTCTACGGAGTTTATGCCTCAAAAGCGGTGCACCTCGGTTTGGGGCCATGACATCACGTGTTTTGTTCATCTGATTGGCTGGTAAAGATGTGACAGACAGAACGTTCATCCTATCACCCTCCGATTTTGTTTTTCAAAGGCTTTGCCCATTCCCAAACGCCGTCTATGGAAGGTTACCAGATGGATGGGTGAAACAAATTCATCTAGCATGTCAGGTTAAGGAATATTAGGTTTTGTGACAATTATTTTTAACCATTGTAAGAGGAACTTGTTATAGATTGAAAATGAAATAACTGATTGGTTGAAAAGGTCATGTTTGATAACAAAGTGTGGATGACTTTTGACTTGTCCAAAGAGCTGTCTGAGTTTTTCACTGTCGCTAGAGGGAGATGCTTCTCCAAAGTCTGCTCAAAGAGACAATAAAGCATGAGAATCATGTGTTTTTTTTTTTATATAGATGAATGCAGTAATTATGGACCTTAACCTACCATGATTTACGCATCATTGCTTTCAGCCCTAGTTTTAAACTGATATCAATGATAGATACAGTGATTCACCATGAACTGTTTTAGTGAGAGAGGTGTGGCTGCAGACTGTACATCTTTGATGGCCACCATGTATCTCAGAAAAGAAGTGCTGTCATTTTACGTACAGTGTATTCAGGATTCTTATTTTTTGTAACTATTTTCAAAAACAAAGTCAAAGTAATCATTGCAAGACCGCTGCAAACTTTACAGACCAGGAAACATTACATAAATAAAATGGATACATAATCTGGGATTAAATAATATATAGTCCCATTTTAGATGTAGATACGCAAGCAATGGCTTGCTTTAGCTTTGATTGCCGCAGCTAAAGTGAACATAGCTAAGCTAGTTACATAGTTAACGTTACTACATATGCCAATGTAGCTAAGTTAGCTTTTGTAATGTGAATTTTAGCAAATGTAGCTAGAGCTAATCTAGCTACGTTGATAATGTACCTATGTAGCTTACATAACTGTGAGCTGAGCTTTAGCTGCATTAGCTATGTAGCCATATTAGCTACATATTATATCTCCATTTTCCTAAACTGAGTTAACTAGCAATGTGAGCCTTAGCAAAGTAGCTAAAGCTAACTTAGCTTTGCAGATAACGATATACATAGCTGATTTGTGAGGTTAGCTTTAGTTAGGTTAGCTTTAGCTATGTAGCTGTATGGTCTATGTAGCTTACATAGCTAACAGAGCTACGTAAGCAATGCTGGCTGTGTTTTTCCTGTAAGCAGGAAAAGTGTTTTATGTAACGTTCCGTAATTAAGTTTGCAGGTCAGGTTTTTAACTTTTAACTTTTGGTATCCTAACTATTACCTTAACCCTTTCTTCGACCCTTAATGGAAGTCTCATGTTATTTTATTTATAAGGGTTTGGGTATTTTTCTATTCTTAGATGGGGTCTTAGATGAACAGTCTGTTAGAATCTGCAGACTGTCTCAGTTTCATTTGCAGGTACTGCATTCTGTAACAGACAGTCCAATTTATAGAACGCAGCATATACAATGATTGTTAAAAAAAAAAAAAAAGATATTGTTCTAACATTCTAAACATATAAAATAAATATTTGGACTATGAGTCATACTGGTATTTAAAATGCAGGCTTTTTTTAGAAGGTCTCTTAGAGGGAAAAAAGTCTTTTAACAGTCTCCCTGTGTAACAATTTCCAATGCACTCAGTAGAATCCACAGCATGCTGCTTCTGTGCAGCTCTGATGCTCTTTTTAAAACATCTAACTTTGCCATGTGGAGTTTACACATCTATTTGCTACTGCTATAATAGTAGCTGCTAACCTCCACTGGCCACTTGTCTTTAATTTAGGAGTTTTTTTTTTAATCAAATCAAGGCTTATTTATGTAACAGTGCAATACTGTTTCCTTTAAATGAAGGATAGGGACCTAAAGAGGGAGAAAAGATGCTAAAAAGTGGCTCCACCAGACTGGATAACACCACTTTTGTATCCTACATTTTGAGCATTGAAGTGAGTGCTTGTGCAGACCCATTTTTTAGATGAAAAAAACAGGTAGGTTCGACATAAGATTTTATGATTCGTAATTAGAATTTCCTCTAGTTATGATAGATAGATAGATAGATAGATAGATAGACAGATAGACGTCACTTTAGTCTATGTGAAATGCAAAGTAATCTATTCCTCTCACTTGCCCCTGTGTGTTTATATTGAGTAGGGTGTAGAGTGCATTTATATTGAAAAGCAGACAGGCACCTCTTACGTTTATGCGCGCTTGGTACTCGGCGCTACCGGCCGAGTTGCGTGCGACGCAACGATACACTCCTCCATCTCGAATGAGCGGGCTGCTGACGTTGACGTGTGACACGGTCAGGCCATCCGATAGGGTGTACTGGCTGGTCTTGTAGGTGGAGTCTCGTACCACGGGCTCATCGTCCAGCGTCCATGTGATGGAGGGAGGCGGGGCTCCTTTGGCAGCACACATGAGGGAGAAGGGCTCACCGGGGTTCACCACCCGCTCGCTGAAGGAAGACACAATACGAGGAGTACCATCTAAGAGAGAAAATAGATTTGGTGAGATGATTTGCAACCTTTTTAGGATGACAAAATAATAACGGGCAATAAAAATGGAAGCCTCAAATATAAATAATTTTGCTGTTACAGTGCTGCATTTATTTTTTTCTCCTGGCATTGTCCATCCACTTACCCTCAAGCAGAATAATGGAAAAGTCCTGAGCAGTATGGCCTTTTCTGGAGGCAAAGCACTGGTAGGCCCCAGAGTGGAACTTCTGTGCGGCTGTTATCTGCAGGGTGTCATTATGCTGTCCCTGGATTGAGATGTGCTGGTCGGGGACAATGGGCTCGGTGTTCCTATACCAGTTGATGGTGTATTCTGGGGAGCCCTCCACAGTGCAGGTGAAGAACAGGGTGCTGCTAATGCCTGTTTTCAGATTCTTGGGGGATAAGGTCACACGTAGTGGATCTGAAAGAAAGATGCAAACTGTTAAAAAAAAAAAGTGCATGATGGTCATTTCATCTACTGTTTTATTATTAGTCTCCTGTGAGGAACTCTTGATCTCTCTTGATGTCAACCACATTTCCCCAGTAATAGAATATATTAAAAAAAAAACTTTGCACAGATGATAAATGATTTTGAGGTTAAAAAAGTAAAAAAGATAAGTTTAAAGGCTCATAATCTGAGAAAAGTAAACTTATTTGTCAAAAAGGTCAAAGTGTTAAATTGAAATAGAAAGATTGTTTTTTAAAGGCAAATATATTAGAAAGAAAGTCAAAATTATGAGCTTTAAAGGTCAAAATATGAAAACATTTGTAATCACGAAATTAAAAGTCAAACGATGAAAATTTTAAACTGTGAGTCTAAAAGGTCAAACTGTGGGATTATGGAGTCTAAGTAAGGGGTTAAAAATATGAGATAAAATGCAAAATTATTTGTTAAAAAGGTCAAAACATAACTTAAAATTTAAAATCATGAATCTTAAAGCTCAAAATATTGTGTAAGAAGTCAAAATTGAGTTGAAATGCTCAAAGTATGAAATAAAAACAAAAATTTATTTTCCCACATTCCTGACTTTTTTTTCTAATTATTCTTACTCCTTTTTCAGATTTTATGACTTAACAGGAATATCTTAACTCATAAAGGATCATCAAGTTTACATTTTTATACTTGAGGAAATCTGTGTACTGATGGACTAGTTATAACAGAAATATCATATGATCTTGTGGGCCGGATTTAACCGTTCCTTGGCCACCTGGCCTTGAGTTTGACACCCCTGATGTAAAGAGAGAGAGCGCTGTTAGTGGCAAACAAAACACTGATACAGAGAAGCAAGATGTCTGATTGATTCACAGGATTTTGTTTGATTGGTGCAGAAGTGGCGATGCCTCTGCATCACTGTTTTATTCACTAGTTGGCATTATTTAGTCCTTTAAGCATCCAATAAAGATGCATTTGCTAACATCATTTCCTATTTCTGCACAAACACCAACACCTGTGCTCTTATTTGAGACATAAGAAATCATAGGGGGCAAAATCACTGCATACTTGTCTTCTGGAGAGTATTGGATGATTTGACTTTGGTATACACTATCTAAGGAAACCCTTACTTACTTCGGCTTTGATGACTAACTACAGTAGTTTGATTCTAGTTTGTGTTCTGTGAAAAATCATTAAATCTTCAGGTTTGGTGTCCAGGAGATCATTTTTTGCTTTGAGATTTTTTTTTACCACTAGTGATCTGTTAAAATTCAAAATTATAGTTTCATAACAACTCTAGTTTGGGGTGAAATTTTGTGTATTGTGTATATTGTGTCAAGTTAAAAATTAACATCCACAAATTTAAAAGCATGTATTTGTTGCATAATGTGAAGATTGTATACATTATGCATCAACTCAGTATGGGATTAATAGTTTTTTAAGTACATTAATTGCAGTGAAATAAGTTCTTTTCATCAGACTTGTGCTTAAGTATTGAAATAAGCTCTGTTAAGAATTTTTCCATGATTTACTTAAACTAGATCTTACGTGCAAAACACTAATTAATTCTTAAAATAATTTAAATGTCTTATATCCATTTAACTACTCTTTCTACCAGATTTAAAACCAGACACATGGTTTTATGCATACAGTTAGTGTTTACATTCATAGAGACAGGGAGAGAGAGAGAGAGAGAGAGAGAGAGAGAGAGAGAGCACAAGCGAGTGAGCGAGCACAATCAGCCGTGGTGACTCAATCAGTTCGACGCACTCATTAAAAAAGCAGCTGGAGATATCTCTTCACATCTCTGTCCACTTGTGTGTGAGTGTGCCTGTGTGTTTGTGTGTGTGCGTGTATGTACATATGTGTGTGTGCAAATGTCAGTGAGCAATAAGGCAGCTGGTGGTGTGTGCTGGGGGGCATCTCTGTGCCTCCCAACCCCCCCTCACCCTGTCAGAGTCACAGAGTGTGCTGCCATGATGTGCCCACTGGCAAAGCCCACCGCCTCTCTATTCTCTGCCTCTGTCTCGCCTCCTCCTGCTCTTTGTTTCTTTGTATACCTTACACAATGTACATTTATCTCCGCCTCTTTTATTATCTTGTTAGTACATAGTAGATAATGTCATTCCAGCACTGTCTGGATGTCTGATCGTCCCCTGCATGACCCCTCATCTTTATCTCCGTCTTCCTCGCCTTCCCTCTCTCTGTGATGGTGAATGCTGCTGGCAGCTGTGTTACGGATCCAGTCTCAGTGAATTATTGCCCTGTCTCTCTGTTTGAGACCTGATATGACGGGGCATCATACTGCACAGCTCACACATATGTTTGTTACAGACACACTGGAGGTGTGACTTATATGTGAGCCTCAAACCAAAAAGCAGAGGAGCTGCTGAACATGTCTGACTGCCAGGCTGATTCACCAAGAAGACAGCGTGGGAGTCTGTCAGGTTGTGCGTGTAGAAGTGTGTATTTGTGCTCACACACCTATAACGTGAAGCTGTCCAGACACCTCCTTTGAGCCGAAACTGTTGGTGACCTCACATGCGTAGCTGCCGCTATCTTCCTGCCTCAGATCGCTGATGGTCAGCCCTGTCAGACGCCGTGTCCAGCGGGCGTCCGAGGGAAGAGGGCGACCATCTTTTAGCCAGCGCACAGTGGGGCTGGGGTAACCTCCTGCGATGCAGGGGAGCTCGATACTCTGGCCAGCGTATACCTCCCCTGCTTGGAAACTGTCCAGGATCGTGGGCTGGGACTCGTTGGGGTCTGGGGGGTAGGATATCATTATATTTGGTGTCAAGACAATTTTAAAGATCAGACTAATATTTAGACAATAAAAATACTGAGCTCCTTACCCATCACAGAGAGCCTGGCTCCATTGCTTTGGCGAGTCTCACCGCTGTACTTGTGTTTGGTGATGCACCGGTATGTGGAGAGGGCATCCTCCTTCTGAACATCAGAGATGTAAAGAGCGCCGAAGGAGGTCAGGGAGAACCTGTTACCTGTGGAGGACACATGCAATAAAGACATGGATCAAATCTCCCAAAGGAAAACTACTGACAGGCATAGAGAAACAGGAAAAAACTTGCAGGAAGATGATCATTGTGGTACAAATCCATTGTGCTCATTGCAAAAACATGTTGTGCTAAGAACAAACAGCTGCCTGAACAGTTGGCACTACCTGCCTGATAAAGTTTTTTCCCCCCAAAACCTGGCACTCTTTCAAGGCCCGAAGGACACACAGCGGCCACTTTTGCTTCCCATAGATGGAGCAGAGACAGATTTACTGCTCTTCTACACACAACGCAAAACTCACATGCACCCAACTATCCACATGTTCTTCTTTTAGAGAGTGGTGACAGAAAAGCAAAATAAAAGTGTCCCTAAGGTGAAGGCTGCCATTGTCTTTGATTTCTTCATGTACACTTAATAGTACCCAGGGAACACTGGCTACATAGATGACCTTAAGTTGTCCTTCTGCAACTAACAAGAGGAAGATAAGTAGTATATCTTTTTTTTCTGTAAAGCTGGTACCACACTTCTTTCCCTTTTTGTGACTTTCTAAGAGATCTAAGGCAATCCTCCACCAAAAGCCTCAATAAAGCCTATTTAATGTTGGGTAAAAACAGTCACCATCTGGATCTAAAATGCTGACTTTCCTGAGCCATGTGGTTCTTTAGTGACCAGTTGCGGCTCTTTAAAGGCTGACTTGGGGAAGAAAATATTCCTCCTAAAACCTTTGTGAAGGTAAACACTGTCATCAGTAAAGATTCATCGCAAGTCACATCAATAAATCTGTTCCCCAAACAAAGAAGACAGGCTTTAACTAGCAAATTTAAAGAAAAACATTACATTTTTAAAACCAGCATACAGTTGGGTGTGTGACTGACTGCGTAAGAGAAGAGAGCAAAGGAAGTCCGCTGGTGGTGCATCTCTTCAGTAAGTTCATGCATTGAGGTGTGCTGTCTTGAGTTCAAGCTGAAGCTTCTTATGCCCTCGCTTTAACAATTTACATCGGTCACTTCCTGCCAATTGGTTTCCCACTCATATTTTATGGTGCAGAAGAGCACAATCAAGAGCACCATACATAAGGGTGCACTGGGCATGTGCAGATCTGCTAAGTAAACTGCATACTTAATGTGATCTCAACAGGCAGCACTCGATGAAATCTCATGCCAAAGCTGGTTGGGAGAAGAACAAAAACATCTTTGAGGCCAAGGACAGCTTTCAGTGAAGTTCCTTGCTCTTCTTTTAGTATAGAAATGTGGTCCACTTCTGGTATAACTGCTGCTATAGTTCATCTGCACTACGCACTTCACCAGTGGCAGCCATTGCATACCAGTTTGCAGTCAGGCCCATCCACAGAAACAGCTGCGCCTCTGAAAGACCAGCAAATAGGGCCCTCCCTGGATGACTTCACTTCTATCAATGTATGCCAATCAGTAGTGGTAGCGTTGGCCTATTGCGCAAATCTAGTATGGACTCCATGGACCTTCTATCTGCTGGGCCCTAGAACGTTTTCCCCTTTCCCCCCCTTATCAGCGGCCCTGCTTTCAGTACAGCTAACCCAGTAGCTACCATCTCATTCCCCTCTGACTGAGGTGGTAGCCTCTGATTGGTCTGGTTATTTTTCCGACCCTGCACAAACGTTTCAGATCAGAGCTTTGCGAGATGGATCTTCCTGATGGCAGACATTTAATCAGACCAATCCATTGACTTTGCAAGGTTGACACTAAACCTTGCAGTTCCTATGAAATGCTATCAGTTCTAAGAGCTCACAGTTTATCTTCAGGTTAAGGACCATTATGGCAGCATGGCAGAACTGTAGCTACAGTTCTGGGCGGCTGCATACAGTTTAAACAGAGCATTTGACAAGGATTGTAGGTGTGACTGATTAGAAAGATGACTACTGACTACCAAAGGATTGGGCATTGAATTGTTTAGCTGGCATCCCTGATAAAGCTCAGTAATTTCTTAAGTTTCCAACTTATTTACTATTTTGGGATAACAGTAGCTGCGTTTCCATTACCCTTATAAATCTAAATAGCGCGTTTAAAAATTGATAATGGAAACACCTGAATTTGAAAAAAACCTGTCGAACAAAGTAGTAGGTAGTTTTTCAGATGTTTTGATATAGAAATATATCCAAAAGTGCACTGGAAACACTTTTTTTCACATTTACACATCACAGGACATAACATATGGTATTGCATGACCAGTTCACTCCAAGACAACATGGCGCGGTACGTGTGGACAGAAGAGGAGACCAAGACTTTTCTTAAGATCATACTTATACCCTTATACGTGGCCTCTGCTATACATACAGACTTTGCCTCTGAACTGTCATCCATTGCCTTCATCTTTTGTTTAAAATTGTCAAGGCAACTGCTGTAGATGTTATCAAAACCACACCAACACCTAACAGGTTTTGAGTGTCCATCTTTCTTCCAGCGGAGTCTCATGAGATGAGATTTTATGAGAATTATGAGGCTCATGCCCAAAACTCCCTTCAATGGAAACACATTCAAAGCGCAATTGTACTTGGTCAAAATTTTAGAAATGTAATGGAAAACTGTCATTGAAACGTAGCTAATGTTGCTATTTTCTCAAGACCTCGAGAAATGAACTCTTTGGTGGGAAAACCACTGTTGTTATCTCTCAATAGCAACTTCAGTAAGTTTAGATCACAACCAAACATTTTGAAATTACTCATCCCAGGAGATAGAATATGGATACATGCCAGCTCAGAGCTTTTGTTGGCCTTACCTAAATTATGATTTTCAAAAAATACGACATTTATGTAACAGGATTTCAAGGTTCTTCACAGATATAAAAAAGCATTTGCCACATATTGAATGTGAGATTACATCTACAAGATTGGTGCCATTTATTTAGGTCAGTTTGGTTTGTTAACAACAGCCATCATTTGTGTTTTAGCATCAAGACTACCAGTCAGCAGCTGAATTAGTTAAGTTCAGACAGACCTGTGAGTTTATCAGCATAAAGGTTTGTGTTTTTTGGGGGTTGTGAGCAGGAACAGTGAAGGTAGCAGTTATGCGCTGTGCATGTGTTTGAATGGAAAATACTGCATGACCTGAGAGGAAGCACAGGCTGCAATTTCACAGCAGCCTTTGTTTGCCCCCCAGAATGAAGCCTTACAGGATAATGAGCACTTTAAGGCTGCTACTCCCACAACACCGACAACTCGCCTGTCACAACACTCTGACACAAGCAGGGGTGGGGGGAGTCAGCTGGATCTGTCAAAGCCACACTTTCTCTCTACAGCAGGGGACGAAATTCATCCTCTCTGCAGTGATGCTTCTGAAACAACACTGATTACACAACGCACAACACATTATTTCCCCGTCTGTCCTTGTTCACTGAGTACATACAATCAGTCGATCTACAGTTGACTCTCTTTGTGTGAACCCTCCTATCCTCTCTCTCTCTCTGTAGCTCAGCCGCTTGTTCTCAGTCTCTAAGCAGAGTGGCAGACAGAGTAAAATATTAATTACTAAATCACTGCGCTCCCTCAGCTTTTATTCATGCTGACTTGACTTGATAACGAGAAACAGAGCCAATGTGCTTTTCGCACACAGACAGACAGGGACGCACACACAGCTGCAGAAAAACATGCAGGCATGCATGCAGGAAGTAAGAGGCTGCTGTTAGTGTTGCATAATTCTTTTCCACTGCTGCTACATTCACATGATGCTGTAACGCTGCAGTCGCTCTCCAAGTTTAATGATTTTTATGCCAAGTATTTTCTGATTTCAAACCAATCTGTTGTTTTACCTTTGCTTTTACTCAATACATATAATTCAGGGATTTATCTCAAACACTCATGTTTTTGTGTTTGATCAAAGCCTTGGGAACGTTAACTCCACTGACAAATCCCCTGATTTTGAGTTCACCATAAATTACTGATTCCTATTTTATTACAGAGGAAACAATCAGCTGTGCCATCAGACACCATGCTGTATACACAAAGAAAAAAAATAACTTTTTAAGTTAAGTTGGTCAATGTTTTCTTGGTTCTCAGGCTGTAAAACATCAAGAACTGAGAAGCCAAAAGGACAGAGAGGTAAAAATAGAAGCACTCACTTTTCGCAAAAAGCTTTGAAGGAACCATTTAGAGGTTTAAGTGTTCTTCATCAACTATAAATGGTTCTTTACAGAGTTCCTTCACCCAGAAAGAAGCTTTTTGAAAGACGCTGCATCGCCTAGAGGATAGCAACATTGTTGGAATTTGAGTCACAGTGAGACCCATTCATGGAAAGATTGTGCAAAACTGTTCATGTATCCCTGATGCAGCTGGAGTCCGGAGGGGAGCTAAAGTAACCCTGTCTAGTAAGGGATCAAAAATATATGAAGTTTTAATACGGAAAAACTGAAAAATTTCATGTGTATTATTGTCACTATTTACAAATGCCACACAATTTCAGCGAGTTAAAAAGTGTAATTTAGTTTTTTTAATAAAACCAGTGTCAAGGCCTCTATAGCCCTCCCTTTCCCCTTTATGAGATTCCTAATTTTTATTTAAATTGAAGATCTGAGTTCATAAGGCCACAATTTTAATATGCTTTCACTATAATAATTATAGTACTAATTTATTTGTACAGTACCTTTAAGAACAGATGTTTACAAAGTGTTTTAACAAACATAGCAAAGGCATGAACTCAGGAATTGATAAAGATAAGCATTAACAATTAAACCGATTGAAAAAGGTCTTGACAGTCAAAAAAAAAAATTGTAATAAAGCGAAGCACAAAAGTCAACAAAAAATGAGCACAATTGAACGGAATGGGACAGACAAAAAGATGTTGAAAAGAAGTTAAAAAATTAAATGACTGAAATATTTAAGAAAAGACAATATGATATGATTTAAATAGATAAATATACACAATTATAACATCTAGAAAACAGAATGAAACTGAGACAAAAAGGACATCACATCAAGACAGAAGAAGTAAGTTGAAGGATAGAAAGATAATATACGGATAGAGTAAGAGCAGCAGAACAGTAAAATAGTGATAAAATATAAATAAATCGATAAAGGAGAAATCACATAAAATCAAGACTGTAAAACTTTTTGAGGAATGATTTAAAAGACATTACTGAATCTGAGAGTCTTATCTCCTTGTGCAGGTCATTCCAAAGTCGAGGGACCCTGACAGCAAACGCTCTTTTTTGTCTTGACTTGACTTTGGAATGACCAGGAAGCCCCAACCAGAGGACCTAGGGTTGTGCATTGGTTGGCTCATCAGGGGCCAGCATATCAGAAATATAACCTGGGGCTCCTGTAGTTTTAGTCTTGACTTTGGAATGACAAAGAAGCCCTGGCCAGAGGATCCAAGGCTGCTTGATGGCTTATAAGGGGTCATCATCTCAGAAATGTAACTTGGGGCTCCTTTAGATTTTAGTCTTGACTTTGGAACTACCAGGTAGCCCCAGTCCAAGGATTTAAGGCTGTGCTTTGACTCAAAAGAGCTTTAAAAGTGATCAGTAAAATCTTAAAATCATATCTAAAAGTGACAAGACGCGAGAGAAGCGAGGATAGGAATGATATGATGTTGTCTCTATGTTTATATTTGTAAAAGAACAATAACATAGCACTGATAATGTAATCCTACATGTATCTGACACTCTGCTTTAAGTAACACACAATCATTTGAGGCTGATTTAAATACACAGACTGAGTGAAAAGGATAAACAAATGAATAAAACACATTTTAAAGTTGCTCCGACTATGCAATTGCAGTGTGTGTACTCCAACTGTACTCTATGGTTTTCTATGTATGTAATGTAATGTAATAAAAGGCCATTACTTAAATGAAATGTGCTGCATGTCCTCAGCAAACCCCTCTGGTATAATAAAGGTTTGCATTTCCTTTTATTTTTTTTAATCTGCCAAAATGCCCGCGGCCTCCACAGACCCTACCTGCTGCATTGACAATTCCAGAGGCGGAAAGAAAAAGGGAAATAATAGAAGTATAAATGTGCAAGAGAGAATAGGAAAAAATAAAAGCATGACAGAGTCTATAAATAGGATACATACTGTAGCCCGTTTGAGTCCAAGATCTAGTGTGTGTGTGTGTGTGAGTTGGTAGCAGCCTCATTTTCTCACATGCAAATGAAGGCGTCGGCGCAAAGATAACGAGGCCCATATTTCCACCTCCTCAGTGGGGCCATTATTTATTGATGTTCTGCATCTTTCCCCCTCCCCTCCCTCTCTCACGCTTTCCTCATCCTCTCCCTGTTGCTAGGGTCTTCTCACCACCATCCTGCTATGAATTCGGTGTACTTTCAGCAATAATTAAAGCACAACGTGTTTGCAATCATCGAGGACAGAACGGTGGAACCCTCTGTGATGTGCCACAGCAAAAAAATCAGAATGATGAGTTGCTGGTAGAGGTCAGAGAGACAAATGAGCAAAAAATAGCATCAGTGTAAAGTGGCTAAAAATAGCTTCTCACATTTACATGGGTTTTGTATCCAATCACAAATAGTTTCATAAAACGTGCAACAGAACCAACTTTCTTTTGGTTTTCCCTTACCCCCCGTCTTCAAATTATGTTGGTCCACTTTTAAACATTGGAATTTTTGACCTTTTTGGCATTTAAACCTAGAGGAGAAAGACGTGTTGTCTGATGTGAGCGTCACTTACTTGCATAGAAAAAAAGCATTTCTAAAAATACCTGGGGCCTGTTCATTGGCAGTTATTTTTGTAGTTTTGGGACCAAGCTGGACTTTTCTACCATCAACAGGAAACCAATTTAGCTCTTGGAAACCAAACTGACCTACATGCTTTAAAGGGGCAAATTTCCACTTCTTTTAAAGCAGCCTATTTTAAGAGATAACCTTTTTATGTCTTGTAGGAATCATTTTATGAGGCAGTCATGCCCAAAATAAAACTCTTCTGGTGTTCAAAGCAAAAAATCTCAATAGAAATAAAAATACGACCTGACTTTATGATCACCGACTTTGTAGAAAAACAGCATTTTTCCTGTGGGAGTTCCCTGTATAGACTTCATATCTAATCAGTTTGGAAAAGGCTAATGAGCTATCGAACTCACATCCCTGTTTCCCTCCTGGCAGATCACTCTTGTCTGATCCCTGGGGTCTTTGTCTTACTCAACACTGTTGATGGTCAAAGGCAGCGGTTCGCCGCCTTGAAGGGCTCTCACAGCTAAATCAAGGTTAGTGTGTTTTCCCTGCTCATTATGATGGGGTGGAATATAGCAGAAGAAGAAGAAAATGTGGTGAAGCAGCGGTGGGTCAGAGGTTTCACTCCTCCACAAACTGACAGCAGTGTAAAAATCCTCTGATGGAAGCCCACAGCACAGCCTGGTAAGCCATTAAAGAGCTGTGGCTTACAGTTAAACAATGAAATTGACCATAAGCTCTCTTTTGAATGGACACTTTTATAATAGTTTCAGAGGTTAAACTATTTTTAAGTGTGAAATGAAATATCTACACAACACTTGAGGCTCTAGTACAAGACCATATGCACCACATATTGTGCTACAAATAGAAAAAGAACAGATCTGCCACTGCAGAAACATACTTTGCAGGATTTTGACCAAAGTGTGAGTACAAAATAATAGATGCATGGTGTTTGGAGCAATATGTTGCAACGTTATCTGTTGCAGATTATATTTTGTTAGAAAGATTACCATGATGCTTCAGCTCTGTAATTCAATTAGTCAAATTTTTACTTAATGTTTTATAAAGTAATCCATTTTGCGGGTGCCAAATACACAGTTTCTGTTTCTCCTCAACTTCTGGGCAGGTAACTGTCAATGATAACAAACTCCTGATGTGGGTGTTTACAATGAAAGTACTGGACCAAAATAACAACTACAGACTTTTTTTGAGAATAACTTGTGGGAAATACTGTGCTTATCATTGATTTAAGTTAACTTTAGTAGAGATGCCAGTGAGTATACAGTGCTATAGTGTTTACAAATGCTTCTTTGACAGTCTGCTTCTTTGAATCATCATTGCTTAAGTGAGTAATCAACTAATTCACACTATTTTCAAGATAATTTTTTTGGCATTTTGCCTTTATTTTTAAATAGGACAGCTGAAGAGAGACTGGAAACACAGGGAAACACAGGGCAGAGCAAGACTGGACTGAACAGCGCCGAGGCCGGGCAACGACCCGTGACAGTACATCCGCATCACACCCTCTGCTCATGGGTGCTCGCTCCACCCATTAAGCCAATCCGGCACCCATTAAAACACACCTTTAATCATCTGTTTAAATGACTGCAGTACTTGGCTCAAGTAGAAATGAGTCAATCCATTCCAGCACAGAGTTTGTATTAAAGGCCCAGACAGGCTGACAGAGACGCTCTGCAAGGAGAACACACTTGCTTTATGTTGCTGTTATTACACACATCAAACTTGGAGATGGGGGGAACATGTTTAAAACATGCTAATGAAGCAGCGCAAAATAACCTGTTGTCTGTCACATATCACTATGTTTTGTTACTCTTATTTAACCACCGCTGTGACTGGTATGGTTTGAGATATTGGTGGCATCATTTATTCCCCTGTGTGCACTACAGCACAATGCATGTTTCAAGATTGGTGATGATATTGCAAAGGTCCATTTCATGGCAGACATAACACTGGTTTACTGCGTTTAAGCCTCATTAGTTACAAAAAGAAATCTCTGTTGAAGCTGGCAACGGCAGCTAAAGCTAGTCAGCTACCTGATGGTGACGCAACATATGCTGATGTCTTTAAGGTCAGGTTGGTGAACATAGTAAGAAAAGGCATGAGCTTGACTGAATGACTTTTGTGATCCTTTCATCAGTTTATACTAACCTTGCAAAGCTGATGGACTGGCCAGGTTCCTTGTCTGTCAGCAGGCATATCCATATTGCAAAGTTCCAATCTGAAATGTTTGTACCAGGTCTGAGAGGGGACGGACCAATCCATGTCATTAAAGGAGAACGAGGCAGTGGCTACGGGTGGGGTTTAGTTGTGCTGCAAACCAGTTAACAATGGCTGCTGGTGTGGGGATTAGTGCAGAGTTAGCAATAGTAGTTTTTATCAGAACAACATTTTGTCACTAAATGAAGAGTAAAGCACCACACTGAAAGCTTCTCTTGGTGAAAAATCTATTTTTTTGCGCTTCTCCTGATCAACTTTGGCATTAGTTTGATTCACCAACTGGCTCCACTGATATTGAACAATGATAGTGGCTACCTGTAAAGCTCACATTGTGCAGTCTACTCACCAGGGCTGTAAATGCTCACTTCATTGTTTGTTTTGTTTCTCTGATTGGCCCCCAATGAAAGTGAAGGATGGAATGTTTGCCTAATCCACCTCAAGAATTTTTTCAAAGGTTCTGCCCTTCCCAAAAAGACTATGGGATGTTGCCCAGATGGATTTGATCCATGCAATGGATATTTGAAATAGCATGCCTGGTGTGTCAGGTTAAGTTTACACTGCCACCTGTAGGAGGTCCCTGTATATTACAAAGCATAGTGCACTGACCCAGGCCTGCCCACAGAATTGGCTGAACCCCTGACAAACCCAAGGAGTGGGCCCTCCTCAGTTGTGATTTATGGATAGTGTCAATACATGTGTGCTGGTGCTGACATGCATCCTGGCTAATAGTTACTTCACTTTGGAGCTGCTACCTCATTTTGGTGTCATACTATTATTAGGTTCTGATGCTGAAATTGTTCATTTGTGCCTCCTTTTCACCCTTTTCCACCACTTTTCATAAATTTTGCACAATTTATACTCATCAATGCCTGTTTTTACCCATTTTTGCCACTGTAGGGGAATGTATGCCACATTTCAACCTCTTTTCATCACTTTTTCCTGTCTATTTTGCCACTTTTGACCTATTTTTCTACTTAAAAAATCCAATTTTCTCACCTTTTCCACCCATCTTTGACATCTTTAACCTATTTTTACCAACTTTAACCCATTTTGCCTCTATTTACCCATTTTGACACATTTAGAATCCCATTTCACCACAGATTCTGCCACTTTTAAACCATTTCTGCCCTTTTTGCCTGTTGCTGCCTCAGTCGAACAATTTTTGCCGATATTAACACCTTTCCACCACTTTTATGCCAATTGTTGCCAATTTTATTTGCATTTTACTATTAGCTAGCCCATTTTTTCCACTTGTAACCCCTTCTTACCATTTTTCTACTGCTTTTGTCACCTTTTAACAAAATTTTGCCACTTTGTACCTATGTTTGGCCTCTGTTAACCTTTTTTATTGGCAATTTTAACCCATTTTAATTATATTTTAAGTATCCCTATATATACTAGGGCAAAGATACATAAAAGTGTATTTGTTGCTTTGCTAAGAGTGGTTATTATTCTGTAAAGAAATTAAATATGGTTATCGCAGCCTAACTTTACAATGGACCACGATTTTGCTGACCTCCATGGGCCCCCAGGTTGACTGGGTGGCCTTAGACTGACCAACTGCTAAACCATCTGCTATAACAAATCACAAATTATGATTGTATTGGCAGTGGGTTAGCAGATCTCACCAAGAGATGCAGCAAAAAATGTGATTGGGGCATCCCTCTTACCTAATATAATAGCTGGAGATGACAGCATTGGCTTTATCGCAATTATTCCCAATTAGATTGAACTTTTAGACAACAAAGTATAAGTCAAAGAGCCTGTGTTATGTTGTTTTCATTGAATCACCTGTGCCATATATTCATATACTATACACTTAAAGGTAAACATACAGTGAGGTACATTACCTCTCTCAGTATGTAATGCAGTAATGTGAGATGTTGCTTTTTAATGGCAATAATCTTGTAAAGTAATAAGTAACTTAAAAAATAGAGATTTCATCTAACAATAGCGTGAGGGAAATGTTTATAAGCCTTTTGACAGTAAAAACCTGTTTCTCCCCAGAACTCCAAAGTGATCACATAACACATTAACGTCAAAGTTCAGTTACTTGTTGTGATTTGGAAATAAACAATTTCTTCTGAATGTTGGGCATGAAAACAAGTGATTTTTAACAATGTTAAAAGCAGTCTGTATCTCTGCCTTATACCCTGCTCTCAACGACAAGTTGCGGGAAGAATTTGAAAGAAGGTGAGAAGAGAGAGAAAGGAGGAGGAGGAGGAGCAGGAGGGTGCGGATCAAAGACTTGTGACTGTCACAGAAAGAAGAAGAAAGCAAAAAAAAGCAGCATATTCCGGAGATATTCTCTGCAGTGCTGGAATATGCTTGGCGCTCACAAATGCAGACATGCCAGGCACACACACAGACACACACACACACACACACACACATCACTATCACAAGAGGGAAAAAAAAACATCTACTGGGGCTTAAAATAGGCCAAAAAATGTTTCCCTGCTGGAATAAAAAATAATAAACTGCCTTATAAAATTAGCACAGAGGAGTCGTTGAATGGCAGCCGTCCAGTTTCGCAGCAGAGGAATTTGTCAAAGCAGAAAATCAGCAGCACTGTTGGACTGAATGAGTAGATTTAGAGTGGAAAAACAATGAAGACGAAAAGGAGAGGGAGAGATGGAGGATAAACTGTGCAGGAGATAACAGTAGATGTCTGTGTTCTCTCCGCCTTTATGCAAAAAAAAAGGGGGTGTTACATCTGCATTCAAAGCGAGAGCCCCCTCCTCTCTCCCTCCCTGTGCTCTCTCTGCTGTGTACATTAAAAGCCCAAGTAGAAGCAGGTGTCAGCCAATTAAATATATACACTTTCCTGGCTTTTATTCGCCTGCACTCTTACTTAACATCTATGAATGGCACCCTCTTAACTCCTTTCAATTCACATTCAAAGTAGGTTTTATTGGCACAACTCATGTGCAACAACTAATTGTGCAACGCGGGCCCACCCTGCTGCATCTCCTCCATAAAAGAGACTTTGTTAACATGAGCAAACTGTTCAGACAGAGCACGAAACACGCTGCCAGTTAAGGCTAATACTGCATGAGCAATATCTGAATCGCAGCGTTCGATTCTCTCTCTTCCTCTTCCTGCTCATTTTTCTGCAAGAAGGGGGACGGGATGCAAGACGTCGAAGAAACCGCAGCTCTGTCATGTTTTCATTAAAAAGCCACGCTTGGCTGTCTAATCCTGACTGCTGTGCTCTCTCCTAACCAATTCTGACTGCTTACCTCAGCTTTCAATCATGTTTTCTCCCTGCTCTGACCCTTGTGTTGTACAGCGGCTTGACATGAGCGCGGAGCATGATAGAAAAGTTGAGGGGAGTGGAGGTGAGGAGTGAACAAACAAAGGTGGAGACCCAAGAACGGAGGGATGAGACAGAGCAGACAAACAGAAAGAGCAGGGTCCAGTTTCCAGTGCGATGGGACCACGTCTCTTCTGCTTCACTTGACTGCTCTGTCCCAATTTGCCCTGTGTGACTTTAAACAGTAAACAATGGGGGGAGGGGATGCTATGGAGGGGGTGGTATTGAGAGGCTGAATGGGCAGTCAGGGCGCAGCCATAAAAACAGATCTTATGCAAAGAAGACGTAGTCGTCTGCGTAGATACAACTCAACGCAGTGGTGCAGAGACGCCATGTTCCCCCCCATAAACCCACCCTAACCAGACAGGCCGACGACGGCGCGTAAAGCTAAATGGACCATCTCCGAACGAGGCAGTGCGCAGGAGATTAAGCATCAGTAGAGGCATCAGAGGGAACGAGGGATGGAGGGAAGAGGGTGGGAGAGTGGGAGAGAGGAATGGGGAGAGATGTAGAAATAGGACTCCATTATTCATGACGTGTGTTTCATGTGCATGGTGACATCTGGGACAGCAGTGATAATGAGAGTCCCGGGAGAGAAACCACATACACACATTTATACACACATCCCAATGCATGGTACCGTACAGAAGTGTGCCACCACGGTCCAAACATGTACCGTCATAGAGCTTGAGCACCACAAGGCCTAAACACAGACAAAACTCTGTCACTCAGGAAAGTAAACATCCTCCACCTTGTTTTGGTTCAGCAGCAGATCACAGACAGAGCTGGATGTATGGCGTGTGTCTGCCATCATGTGTGTGTGTGAGATGCGGTGTACTCCAGCTTAGCCCATGGCCCGGGGCAGTGAGCTGCATTAGCGGCACTGAGTGAGCTGCCCGGTCCCTCCCTATTAGAGAGCTGGTGGCAGAGGAGTGTCACTGCCCAGCATGGAGTAAGAGAGAGAGAGCGAGAGAGAGAGAGAGAGAGAGAGAGATAGGTAGAGCTTAACAGCTACGCATAACACATTACTGCTGCACAGTTTGGTAATAATGTGTGATTGTGATTATACTGGACAATACTGGTATTACAATGTAATACATACATGCTATCATGAGTCTGCTTGCTTGGTTATCAAAGAAAATGCAGATAATAATAGTTTTGAAGTGTGTGCTTCTCAACTCAAAACCCAGCTGCCTCCTTTACAGCTTAAAGCTTGTTGCACCCTCGTATTTGTGCTACTATGGATTAAATGCTTCAAAAAAATGTCATTGTTTTCAGAACCCATTGTCATAAATGTATCTGCCAACCCAAGGAGCTTCTTTTGAGCAGAGCCTTCGGCAAGTAAAACTGTGTATCCACTTTGCAATAAAATGGTTAAATGTATGATGATGATGGCGAGAGGCAGGGTACACCCTGGACTGGTCACCAGTCAATCGCAGGGCTGACATAAAGACAAGCGACCAGACATGCTCACAGTCACACCTATAGACAATTTACACCTTGTCTTCAAATTCAGGAACCTAAAAATGATCATGGTCAAGTTTTGTATAGACTCAGTAACATTTGGACTCTGAACCAAAGAGTGCGAACAGTGCTTGTTGTTTCCCACAAATAGATGATACTTGGGCAGGCCACCTAAATATATTCATGGCTAACACAGTGCAACAGTCAAACTTTCTTTTGACATGCAGTACTGTGCAGAACTTTTAGACATGTTTGGCAAAAAAATGAGGCTGAAGAAAGCAAAGATGTGGCGATTAAGCTCCCTGAGGGCACCATCCGGCAGGAAAGAGGATTGACACAACCCTGGTTGTGCTCTGGATGTCCCTGCATGTTACCAGTGACATGGAACAATAATGTATTACAAAATAACAAAGTCTACACATTTAGGGCACAGTTAGGGGTGGATGTGGTGAGTAAGCACGGCTTCGGGTACCATCCAGGCAGATAGTAGGATTGCCATGAGCCCCTGGTCATTCTGTGGATGTCTCAAGGGCCTGAAAATCGCCGGCAGTCTCCGGGGTTATTACCAGGCCCTAAGAAATGAGATTGGTTGGTTGCTGAGCTACATGTGTATCTGCATGTGTCAAGTTTGACTCTGACTGCCTTTTCAGCCCCTGGTGATGTGCCTGTAGACAACCTGTGGTTTTCAGGCCCTTGGGACATCCACGGCCTGACCAGGGGCTCTTAGTAACCCTACTGCCTGCCTAGACTGTACCCAGGGCTGACAGTGATACCAATACAGACACTCATAATTGGATTATCAATTTAGCTGATCTCTGATTCAGTTATTCAGGTCTTTTTAACACTTTCTATAATTTATAGTGTCTTTTTAAAAAAAAATGAGATTTGGGATTTAATATAAAAACTGTTGTTAGAGAATATCTAACAAACTACATATCTCTGATCTCTCACAGGAACTCCCACACTGCCAACATTTTCTTTCATGTTTAACAAAGAAATCAGATGAGAGTTTGGTGACTTCTTCTGCCCAGTACATCCCTCTTCTCTAAATCAGCAGGTATACTAGCTTGGCAGCTTTGAATTGTTAAGGCACAACAGATACTATACACATTAGCTGCTGACATCACTGCATGTCACATGATTATCTAATTAGATGGCATCAGCTAATACACCGGCGTACATGTCCATTACTGAAGAGAGAGACCAGGGGCAGATTGCTCTAATACAAAATTAAAGTCTGCAGTAAAAGTGGTCAAACTGACCATATATTTCTGTATGTTATTCATCCAGTGAAAACACAGTGATGCTGTTTGTTCTGTATTGTCCCTTTTGTAAACAATGTGCAGAACTGTTGACTGAAGACTTAACAGATCTTTACTGTACAGAGAAACAGAGAGAGCAAACAACACTCATGCTGTAACCACACTGAATTATTGACTTGCTTACACATGGCATTTACTATGTACATACTAATCCACAAACAACAGCACAACCTCTCTTTCTCTCCGAATTTTCCATCACATTAACCTCGGAGCAGCTTTCTGATGTGTTCACCTCCCCTCACCTTCTCGTCAGCTGCAGTCGATCACAGCCTGCCATGTTGATCTGGCCTTAATGTGTGTTTGGACGGCTAATAGTGTGGCAAATCAATAGGTCTGATTAAGAGGTCATGTAGGAACATGGCACTTGGATGACCACCAGGGATCCCATTTGATCTCCGATCATGTCTCCTCACGTTGCATGCGCTCACAGACATACTGAAATCCATCACTTCATACAGGCAGAAATGTTATTCTGGTCTTCATTAACAATATCAGATTATAATTTTAGTTTAGGTGAGCCTTTTTTTCCTTAATATTCTGATTAAGAATCCAATCATCATACTACATTTTACCTTTAATTCAGAGGATTTCTTTTTGTTCCAACTGTAATGATCCCATGAAATCAGATGACAATTTCATGACTATGTGAATGGAGAAACACATTTAAAAGACAGGATTACAGAAAAACACTACCTACCACAAAGAGATAACAGGAAATCAAAGGAAAACTCCTGTCCACTGCTGTGAGCTGAAGTACATAAGCATTTCCTTAAATACTATTTCTTAGTAAAGCCTGCTGTAATCTCTTGCTTTAATCCTGCTTTGCTAGCCTAAACAAAAGAGAGGAAGAAAGTGGGAGAAAAGAGGTAAAACCTCTTTACTCAAATCCTATTTCTTAACCCAACCCCGGCCACATAAACCCTCCAACTCTTTAACACTAAGCCTTGACACAAGCCTTCATACTTTCACTTTTCACTCATCAACTCTGGATGAAGATTAACACCTATCCTTTACTGAGCAGTCTACTAGAAAATTATAGTCTCCTTTCTATTTAAATACTAAAAAATATCTTATGAAAGAGCAAGAGTGGACAATTAGACCATCTATGTGATGAATAGTCATAATCCACTCCTGCTTTATTTTATTTTGCACACTCCATTAACATACACGAGGCAAGCAAAATACCCAGAGCAACACTTAAATCCATTATAACTTTAATAATAACTAGAAAGTAGAATAATCATCTTCTGAACAAAAATGATAAATATTCTTATTATAACTCATGGTAAAACTGCTATATTTTATTGAATTAGATAGCATTAGTGCTCATAATATTGCTAACTGATTTGCCTATGGTAAAGACAAATGTGAAGATTTTTGGTACCGCATCACTTTTTGATCACACTTTTTAAAATAATAAAACACCCATTATTTGCATGATAGTTGAGCCCCCCATAAGGGCGGGATTACGGTGAGATCTTTCTGCGGCCCAGCTAAACTGGGGGCCCAAGGAGGTCAGCAAAGCCATGGTCCATTATAAAGTTCATCCGTGATAATTGCTTTTTTTTTATACTGTAGTACAATATAGATTGCAGGGCTGCACGACAGTGCAGGGGTTAGCACTGTTGCCTCACAGCAAGAAGGTTCCTGGTTCTCCTCCCTGTCAGGGCCTTTCTGTGCAGTTTGCATGTTCTCCCCATGCATGCGTGGGTTCTCTCCAGCAACTCCTTGTTAAGTTAATGCTGTTTAGGTTAATTAGTGACACTAAATTGGCTGTGGTTATGAGTGTGAGCATGCCTGGTTGTTTGTCTCTATATGATTGATATGATATGATTGACCAGTCCAGGGTGTACCCTGCCTCTCACCCAGTGATAGCTGAGATAGCTTCCAGCCCCCTGCAACCCCAAACGGGATAAGTGGTTTTGAAAAGGATGGACGGACAATATAGCCTTTTTTAAAATGTAAAACCCTTCTCTAAAAACAGAATTACCCTTTAAGTGGTGATATTAACAATGTGGATCGGCACAGTGAACCAAAAATTTAAGAAAGTTATGTCAGACTTCATAGCTAGGCCACAATGTGAACAAATATCAGGATGCCAGAAAACAAAGAAGAAACTGAGACAGCTTATTTTCTTTAAAGAATTGAAAAATTTTGAAAACAGAAGAGGGTCAAAAGTGGCAAAAGTGGGTTAAACTGGCAAAAAAGGCAAACATGGGTTAAAAGGAGCAAAAATAATTAGCAGAAATGGGCAAAAGTGGCAAAAAAACATCAGCCTACATAATTGGGCAAAAAAATGGCCAAAAGGGTTAAGGTGGCAACAGGCAAAAAGAAGCTAAAAAGGGATAAAAGTTGAAAAAAGATGTTGATTAATTAGGTAAAAAATGGCAGAAAGGTAAATATTGTCAAAATGTTAAAAAAAATGGCAAAAAGTGGAAATAATGGGTTGAAACTGGCAAAAAGAAGTGGCAAAAATGGATGGAAAATTAGCAAAACAGGTTCCAACATCACAATCTGATAATAGCTTGAAACACTTTCAGCCTGCTATGTTGTGAAGTCATCATTAGTATTAACTTATCCCATTCATAAGCATCCGTTCACCTTCACACGCCACTGACACAGCTGGAGCAATTTTGAGTTATTCAAGGACACAAGACATGTGACTGCAGGAGCTGGGAATCAAACCCCTGACCGTCCAGTTGAGAGATGACGACTCTGCCAACTGAGGCACAGCCGCCCTTTGACAGGACTTGAGATTTAGGTCCTCACCCTTTAAACCAGGTTTTCCCAACCATTTCCCTTGGAGCCCCCCTACATGTACCAAAGAAAAGCAGAGATCTTCGGCATCCCCCTGGGGTGTCCCGGACCCCAGGTTGGGAACCAATGCTTTAAACCAATTGTTTTTAACTGGTAAAGCCTTGGGACTCGAATCCACCTCTTGAATGAGTAATCAAGACCCCAAATCCTGAACTTTGTGAACAACAACAATTTATTTGAACCTCAGGAGTCCATGATCATCATGCGCTATTTCTATCATGTGATGGCATGACAACAACGCCACATTTTGCACTGCCATCACTTTGTTTGGAAAGTGTGATTTTCAAGCTTTTTTCAGTTTTTGTTTGATGTTTATAATCACATAAAAGGAAAATTAATAATTTGAATTTGACATAAAAGTGACTAAATGACTGGGTTTCTGCACTGGCACATTCAGAATGGTTCATATTACTGGTCTTAACAAAGTTGGAGAGTGTTTAAGTGACAAAAAAAACACCAAATACTTTCAACTAATGTAACAAAAAAGGGTTTTCCTTTCCATTAACTTTATCTCGCCCTTCCTAAACAGCATGAATTTCAGCCTTTTGGTCAAATCAGTCAAATAAAGACAAAAGCTGGACAGACCCTAGTTTGGTAGAATCTTTTAAAGCAGATGATCAGGAATGACTTCTTAAACATTTCTCTCTCTCTCTCTCTCTCTGCGTTGTTGAATTGTGACACAGCTGAGCTTGAAGGGCGAGAGAGTGGCCAGATTTGTGTCACAGTGATGTGCTTGCAGGGGCTTTCCCATCTCTCCCTCTTACACTGATTGACACTGATACACTGATGCGCTGCAAACATGCTCACACTGCAACTGTGAGTGTGTGTGAGCATGAGTGTGTTTGATGGACACAAAGAGAGAAAAGGCAGGGAGGAGAGAGGCGGTGGTGGCGGCAGAGTGTGTACGTTCCTGTGTTGTGTGCACGTGAGCGGGCGTGTGTGGTAGTGTGTAAATAGTCAATAATAGGCGACACTTGTCAGCCCTCTGCTCTGTACACACAAAGCCCGTGGTTGAGCCATTGTTGAACTCCGCCTCTCCACGCCGGCGTACCCCCACACACACACACATCGGGCCTCTCAAGCAGAGATAATTAAGCCTATTGTGCCCCTTTCACACACACACATACACACACACTTGTTTGGGCTAATTTACACACCCACCCACGTGCCTACTTAACCTAACTGAGTAAAAGATGGCTGCCAGCACCCCATCTGCTCCTGCCCGGCTCTCTGCAGAGTGGGGCAAACATGAGAGGGGCAGAAATATCCAGAGAAAGTGAAAGAGGAGTTGAAAGCCTACAAAGAAGTTTTCTGGTGTATGTAGCAGTACTGAAACTTGACTTTAAAGGTTGACAATGCGAGAATTTCCTTTTTTCTGTCAGGTAATTTTGCACAAATCTCCCCTTTGTTACAGTAAATGTGGCCATATGTTTGCATGTGTGTTGCGCCTTCAGCTGCATGATTTAGTCTTAATGTCCTCTGCTAACCCCCATGGCCCGCTGCGTGCCATGTGGGACAGAGGAGGAGGAGGGGGGAGGTGGATAGTGTGAGACTTGTCGAGAGGTGGAGGGGGGTGACAGAGGGCGAGAGTCGATGGGGTTGTGTTCAATGAGCCCTGGGGACACCACGTGCTCCCTGTCCTCTCCTCTGTCACACATGTCCTGCTGCACCCAGGCTGCACCCGAACACAACAACAGGACAGGCATCACAGAGCGGAGCCTTAATGTATCCTGAGTTAATGTTTAATGAGAGCTCCACATTCAGGCAGCTTCATGCAAAATCTGAAAATGGCTTTATTGTGTTCTTTTTGTCTGAGGGCAGCCTTGTACATTTGTTCTTTGTAGAAGCCCTTGTGCGTGTCTGTGTGTCGGACTAGTGTTTACATGAATCTGCGGTGCCCCAGACAAGTGTATCTATTAATGTATTCGTGCTCTGAGTGTACAAGCACAGACTTACAAATACACACATCTTGTCCTAACACTGCACTGCTCTCCATGACGCCCTGCTGCCTTTGTCACCTCTCCTCCCTGCACCTGTGTGTGCAGCTTTATGACACCCTGCTTTTAATCACTGAGAGGAAAATGTGCAGGATGTGCATATGTAAATAAAGATAGACTGTATTAGTACATCAGAACCATCATAAACATACTGGCGCCATAAACACATGAAGAGTCCATATTTAATACATACAGCTGACGACATGCTGCATTTTTAACTCTTCAGTAGTTGGTATCCATTAAATTCACTTTTAATATGGAGAACACCTAATTATAAACTTCTCAAAGATGCTAAATATTGCCTTTAACTTTGAACTGGAGCCACTGGACTATGGCAAAAATGATAATCCCGATTGTTTTGATTGATGTTGAGATCACAATTATGAAACATGATGGGGCTTTTTCCATCAGGGCCCCTAAACTTTGGAACAACCTGCCTGAGGAGATGAGGCATGCAGAAACAGTCAATTCTCTTAAATTACTTCATAAAACTCATTTTTATAGACATGTTTTTATAGAACTTTTAACCCCCATGTGCCAGCCTGCACCCTTAGCTCGTTGGGTGGAGGACTCTTGGTTGTTCCAAAGTTGCGACTTGTCGACAACTAAAGTTGACAAGGCTTTTTCCATCAGGGCCCCTTGACTCTGGAACAACCTGAGGAGATAAATCACTTTAAATGTGACCATATTTCACTGAAATTTTTTTTTTTTAGATTCGCTTTTATGTGATGTCATCTTACGTCTTTATGTTCCTCTAATTATCTCTCTGTAAACCCTTGTGTTTACAAATGATATACAAATAAAGTTATAATAATTAGTATTATTAGTAGTAGAAGTATTGATATTAATATGAAAATGATCATAATGGTTAAATAAAAATAAACTGACCATTTTTTAAAGTATCAGTTAAACACTCTTACCACAAAACACTAAAACAAACACTATAACATCGACTACAAATTAAGGAAAAAAGCACATGGCATATGGCCCAATAGTTGTTTAATCATGATCATCTTGTTCATGTGATTGTTGGAAGCCAAAATTGTGATTGAGATGCCAGTTCAGTTATGCACTTAAATTCCCACATTTTTGATCATTTATAAGGTTATTCTGATATTTATTATGAGAAAAAAGTTAAATAATTTTTAAAAAGCTGATCTGATATAAATTTTTTATGCATTTTAAGATGAAAAATGAAACATTTTGGTTTTAAACGTAAGACTTGTGTCGCAATATAGACTTCAGGATATCATTTTGTGTTCTAAGAAACTACAGCATGTATTTTTAATCTTTTTTTTAGATTAGATTTTAGAAAAAAATAATTAGGATTAATCCAGCGAATGGCTCACAGATTAACCAGTCAATACATGTTTATTAGTTGCAGATCTACAATTCAGTGTGCTCAAATCCTCATTTTTAAACCAAAGTCACTTTGTAAAATCATTATCTAAACAAAGCTTTCTCAACTTGCTTATTCCACACATTACTGAACTTAAGTATACTTTTCTATGTGTTCCCAATTAAGCCCTATATAATGTGAGTTCACATGACATATGTGTGTATTTGCCTACTGCTGTGTATCTGTTGAACTGCCTGACTTCCAGCAGGGACCCCAGGGGGCAGAAGATTGATCTGTAATGTAGCCTGTAAGTGACCTCACCACCCGGTGACAGCCATTAGGACCCAAGTTCACATTACAGACTGTTAAGTCAGCATTTACTCACTGAGAGGTTGATCTGATGCACCCTTTCTCTCACAAATTACCTGGACGTTAGGGGGCCTGTAAAAGATCTAAGAAATCAATAGTTTATCAGCATGCAGAACAGCTTCTGTATTCTGTATGATTGGACCTGCAGGGAGAGGGAAAGGATGGCAGTTTGGAGAATATTTCCTCTCTGTTATTGTTATTAGCCATGGATGTTGCAGTGTGTGGGAAAATGGGACTGAAGAAGGAGTCCTTGGACAAAAATGTAATTTTTGATTTGTTTTGTTTCTCTCTTTCTCTGTCTCACAGTAAGGGTACATCTGTCAGAATAGACTATCATGATCACTAAATTATTCTTAACCTAAAATAAAAACCAAAACATAAAAAACCTTTTAGAAAAACATTCAGATGCAAAAAGATGCGTTTATTGCATGTATCTTAAAGTACTCTTATTTGTTTATCTTAAACTAGAATATATAGAATTTTGGCACTGAAATGTCTATATAAATCAAACCATGACCACTCCTTTGTTGTATATTTTTAGTGGAGGTCTTGTGTTAGATTTTTCCAACAGTTTTCAAAGCTGTTTAATTCATTATTTTTTTTTACCTCTGTTAGTTAGTTAGTTTGTTAGCAACATAACCCAAAAAGTTATGGACGGATTTTGATGAAATTTTCAGGAAATGTCAGAAATGGCATGAAGAAGAACTGGTAAGATTTTGAGAGTGATCCAGATCACCGTCTAGATCCAGGAATTTTTTTAGAGGATTCTTTACTATAGGGAGATAGGGCTAATGGCAGAGGTCTGCGCTCTCCGAGTGCTTTCCTAGTATAGTTGTGTCTAATTGTGGTGGCTATTATGATGGAGCTGCTCTGTCTTGGAAAGACATTGGTATCCACAGATATTAGCCTTGGAAAGGGATTTATCGTATTGGCAGATTTGAGAATTTCTGCAGATATTTACAATTTAATGACATATTGCCTATAAAAATCTGCTTGTATCAGCTGTAAATATTGACTGTATGAACAAAAGATTCTGGAGTTTTAGGCTGGACCAACAGATAAACATGAACTGAAGTCTTTCCTTTATTGTAAAATCAGCATATTGAATATCGGCAAAAATCCAATGAATTAAAGCTATTTTTGTTTTAGCAAGGGCTTCTCTTTATCGTCACATTAATGATGTTTTGCACATCAGTGGTGGTCTCTACCGGTCTTGATGGAAAATCCAGAGTCCAACCAGTCCAAGACCAAGATAAGACTGAGTAAAAAAGCTCTTGATTCTGAGACAATACCAAGACATTTAAAAGAATGGTCTCAAGATCGGTCTCATTCTTCACTTCTGCTCCTTTATTCAAGATAATCTGGCTGCAGACCGTTAGTTTCTGACGGCCACTCTCACAGATGGTTTATCTGAGATGCTGTATACCTTAGAATGGAAATACACGCTAAAACTAAAGAAATAAAATCTTCCATGTAGGGTAAGGTTTAGGATATCAGAAGATAAAAGTAAAAGACCTGACCTGGAAAACCTGATTAAAAAAGTTTAGTAAAGCAGTAAACAGTCTGCTCACAGGAAAAAAGCTTCTCATCCATGAGGACTTTCCAATGCCACCATCATAGCTTTTGTAGCTCTGTTAGCTGCATAGGCTATGTAGGTAACAGAGCTTCATTGATAACAGCTAAAACTAAGCTCACAAAGCAGCTATGTAAGCTACTTATTTACATTTTCTACGTAGTTACGTCACTTCTTTTATAGGGTGAGAACATAATTGTTTAAAGCTTCAGTGTTACAACAGAGTCAGTAATTTAAATAAAAAGATTATACCGTTTTGAAATATGTAGTATCATAAAGTACAGCAAGAAAAGAAAATTCTGATAGGGTCATTTGTGAAATGGAAGTGTGGTTATGCTACAGGACTGGCTGAGGCAAAGGGGCCCAACTTTTCACCAGGCCAAGAAACCCTGGCAGTGCTCCTGCTTTAAACACTGGTTTGATGTCAATGTGTATCAAATTACTGTGCAAATACACAAACAGGAGCACAATATATGGCAGGTGGATGACATGGAGCATGCTCGGGCATCTTCTGTGGACCACCATGTGGCCACAGCCATCTGCTGGTCAGGTCTCTGTTCCTGGGAGCCTCTCATTAGCTTTCTGCTGGTGAGACTGACGGGCTCTATCTGCAAGCTGAACCCTCTCTGCATCCCACTGTTGTGTGTGTTTTTGTTTTTTTAATTTTCATCCACAAAACCCTCCATCCCTCTGTCTGCGCTCCAGCTCCTCTCCTTCAGATCAGCGCTCAGACTAGCAGGCCTCCATTGTCTCATGAGGGTCACACACTCGCACACGCATACACAAAAACACGCACACAAAGCTTAACTACAGGGCTGGTTAACGGGACGGGGAAGTGAGAGGGAAATAGGTCAGCCTGCCTGCACCCCCCCCTCCTAACCCCCCCCACTGTCCTGGCTGGACAGGAAAGTGGGGCAGGCAACGCGACGCACACACTGACACACACCCACTTATACATAAATACATAAATAAACACACACGCATGGCCACAGATGGGGAGCGTGTGTTTTTTACAAAATGGAACCTGTTGGGGTGCAGAGGGCACGGCAGCGTTGTGTTATGTCATCAACTCAACCTTCACACCGGTGTGTGATCATGTTACTGATCAGCTCTCTGCACATTAGGACTCCACTGTGGAGAGGTGCAGGTTCAAAGTAGCTTTTGTTTAGTTACTTATTATTTTGAATTTATTAGCATGCACAGAAGAAAGATATCAATCAATAAGTTTAATAGGAGTCAGTGAAAATTAGGAAAATAAGAAGATCAATACTGAAACAATATATCTGTACAGAATTAGATAATAAACAAAGGAGTTTTACATCTGTAACACTTATTCTGGTGTTGATGTTTGCAGCTGAAAGCTTTTACTAGACACTAAACTGAATTTTTCTACCAGTCACAGCCTTAGAAATTCAAAGGTAATTTCAGTGACCAAAAAGTACCATGGATGGTGGCTTTTACAGTGGATCTCAACAGATTTTGGTCTTAAACTATAACTAGAAATGTTTTTCAACTACCTTTTTCTCCATGAAGAAGACAATACTAGCAAAAACAGAAACTTGATGATAAAAACTCCAACATAAAGTAGGCATAGTTTTCACTGAGGAGACTATAATGAGATCAAAATGTTTGTGCTCGACTGATGGACGTCCAAAATCCAGGATATTTTAAGGGGGTTCTGGCTTGCCATAGTGCCATAGTTTGCCAGTATGACATATTTCCAGTTGTAGAGTTTTTTTTTTAATTCAGCTTTATTCATACACAAGATCTGGCAGTTACATTCATAAAAGAGACCAACTGGCCAATTTTAGAAGTAGTTACATGAACGATGGTGAAGTAATTTACGTTACTATTTAAGCCAGTGTAGTTAAGTTAGGTTTAGCAATGTCAGCTTTAGCAAAATGCAGCTAAAGCTAATGTAGCTTACATAGCTGCTTTGTGAGCTTAGCTTCAGCTACATTAGCTATGCTGCTGTGTTATCTATAGCTAAGTTAGTTTTAGCAACAGGAGTTTTAGCAAATGTAGCTAAAGATAACTCAGCTTCACACACATCACAAATAAGAAGCCTACATAGCTGCTTTGTGAGCTTAGCTTTAGCTACGTAGCTCTCTTATCTATGTAGCTTACGTCGACCAAGCTACATGAGCTACGCTGGCTGTGTTGGAATGTTTCCAATAAGAACCAGCTTTTTACTGTAAGCAGACTGTTTACTGGCCTTTATTAAACGTTTAGTACTCAGGTTTTGCAGGTCAGGTTTTTGACTTTTAATTCTTTGTGTCCTGACCCTTACTTTAACCCTTACCCTTAACAGAGGTTTGGTCTGGTTTTGTTTCAAAAGTTAAAGTGTGTATTTCCATTCTGAGATATATGGCGTCTCAGATGATCAGTGAGAGGGGCCTTCAGAAACTGTCTTGGATATTTCTCCACATAAAATCTGTCATAACATAAGCAGAGCTGACATGTTACTGTTTAAAGTGTTTCTCTGGTACAATTCAAGGTAAAGTAAGTATTTATAGTTCATTAATATGTGTGTATTACAGTTACTGTATATTAATTTCATAGAATGGCTAATAAAATAAGAAAAATATATGTTTTGACTAAAAGAAATGAGTTAAATGTAAGGACTTTTTATTGACTAAAAACAAAAACTAGACCAAAACATTTCAGAGTGAAAATAACTAGAAGGTGATTAAAAAAAAAACAAAAAACTAATGAACATGTTGAAGTTTTTAAGAAGATTCTAGCATTCACTGAAGTTTACATATCTGTGATTTATACTAAGTTAAGAACTAAATCTAAGAACACTGGAGCACTCTTACACACTCCTGAGTGCTGATATGACAGGACAACATTAAGGATTATGCAATTATCAGCACTCAAATATGCTAAATAAAGAAGGCACAGAAATATATTATTCTAATTGATTTTTACTGCATTTTTAAAATCAATTCAACACATTTCATTATTGGATAAAATGCTCAAATTAATGACTCAAATATGGTCACATTTAATTCAAGCAAGTAATCTTGCTCTAAACTGCCAATTGTTTAATTATGAATAAAACTGAGTATTATACATGGAGTATAATGAACAGTCTTTATTTACAGTTTGTTGTAATTTGGACATTTCTGAATCTTAGTACTTCTCTGCTCACGCCTTTGTTTCCTCTGTGTTTGCACACAACCCTGCAGTCTCTATAATAAATTTACATGCATTTGCAGCATACAAACACCTGGCATTCATCAGTTTAAAATCACAGGTGCAAAATTACAGCAGTTTAAGAATGCGCTGTAATTCTGACAGATGTTTTCCTCCAAAAAATTCTGAAGAACAAATTGAAGAAAATGAGGCCCACTGCTCCCATGTATGAATCCAGTCTTTGGTACCACAGAGGCAGCTAATGGGGATTTAAACAAATTAAAGACATGCTGGTCAATATGTTTAACATTCTCTTGAATGTTTTGCAGAATTCTGCCCAATGCATTCTGGGAATATCTCCAGCCTCTCATCAACCCACACAGCAGGATGCATGTAAGGTAAACGAGTTTTAGAAAGACACACGTATGTATGGATTTACTCTCTCATAATTAACCTTCTGCCCCTCCTGCTTCGTCTCTCATGCTGAGAACAAGAAGAAGTGACGGGGAAAGACAAGTGACCGCCCACATCCTCGCATGCAGAGAGCGCTCAGTCACAAAATCAATTTTAATTTTCACGTCTTCATTAGAGCTGTTCAGACAGTCCGGGGCTGGCCGAGCAGGAGACGGCGAAAGTTTGACCTGAGATGTTGGAGCGAGTCACAGAGAGGGTTAACAGGAAAGCTAAAGATCAGCATCATTTATGTAGCCACTGGACTGTTTTATTATGTTAACTATACATATAAGAATGCATTTGTTACACTCAGATTATTGAGCTTTCTGCAGTTGTGTTTCAGTGTGAGGTTATGTATTAGATAAGCACTCATTCTGATTAGCTGTAAGGATGATGAGATTGCAATTTTGAGGTCAAGGTTGTACACAAACACACGTGTTTATGTTGTGTTTGTGTCATAAGAAGACGAGCGGCGAGTTCAGTGAGCAGCTCATCGTGTTCAACATCTGATCCTCACACTCACTGCTCATCAACTGACCTATATACCCCTAATTACACACAGCAGCCTCCTGACCGTGCACAGCTACACCATGTATGTAGAAACGCATAAATATACACACAGAGGACGCTCAGAGCAGAGCCAAATCAGCTGTGTTTATGTTCAGGGATCATACAAAGCTATGTTTTCATGGTGAACAGAGAACTCTGGATAGAAACAGTGGATGAGTGAGTTGTGCACAAGATTCTTTTCTTTTTTTTTTTTGTAAACTACAAAAACTAAAAATTTCGTCTCTATTTTCAAAATTGCTGCCTTATATTGTGGCTTGTATATGTGCAAAATAAGTGCATTCAGAGGTAATGTTGGAATAAAACAAATTGAATTTGTTATGAAGCTGCCTTTAAAAGTCAGTTTTGGACAGGAATGAAACATTATCCAAATCATAATACTTTATGTATCGTGATACTGGAGTCCCGATAAACTTTGATCATTCTTTTTTTAACCTATGATTTTTTTCTATGACATAACACAAGATTTAAGTCAACCCACTCATTGTATTCTTTGTGTAACCTGTACTCATTTAGGTGAGCAGGTTTCTATTCCACTTCCTAGGTAACATTGTAAAAGAAAAATTAGGGAGCTACTGAAAAAAAATGGCTTCAATTTGTGACAAGCAATCAAATAAAATAGAGTTCAAGTCCGATTTACAGTTGCAACTGAAGTTGACTTCCTGAGACTTGTCGACTCGAGTTGAAAAACTTTATTCATTTGCTTGCATTTATACTCGCTCCTTTAAAGTCTTTGTTCCCAACCTGGGGTCCGGGACCCCCTTAAGGGGGCACCCAGAGATCTCAGAGGGGTGCCAGGCTCTGTCTGCTCTGAGGTTGTTAAAATTAGATTTGCACATATTAACAGACATCATGGTATAACACTTATAAATAATTAATACAGTGGTTGTTGGGGACAAGAATTTGTGTTTATGGCTATATTGTATGCAATTACTGTTTTATACATAAAAAACAATCACAGTTCATGTTAAATTTGGCCACAAAGTCTCACTTTTTTTTGTGTCAGTAATGGGGGGGCTTAAGTTTTCTTAAATACACGCAGGGGGGCTCCACCACTGTTTTAAAGGATGCATTCTCAGTCTAAAAATCTTTACTTGCTTCTTCCATGTCAGTGAGCATCTATTTTTATTGCAAAAAGTATTGCAATATAAATTTTTGCTCACCTGGATTTCAATTATATCAGGGTTTTTTTAATGGACTGTAAAGTAATGATTAGGGCTGTCACACAATTTCTAATCTGATCAATCTCAGAATTTCTATAGTTAATCATGATTAATCTTTCATTTGTTTAATTTCAAAATTCCACTGTTTTGCATTTTAAACAACCTGGTTCTATTTGGACTTTTTTACTGTCTTATGCAAAATCCACATTTTTAGGCTTCTCTAGCCAAAATATGTCCCCCTGGCCTGTCCACAACCCCCCAAACGCCCAGAACGCCCCCCTCCACCTTTCATAGCATGTGTGCTGAAACAAGCTTTAGTCAGATTTTCCCCTCATGCTTGAAAGAAAGTTCCACTCTCCTCCACCCTACACTAGCTACATAATTAACGCTACTACTTAAACCAATGTAGCTAAGTAAGCTTTAGTAAATGTAGCATAACCTAACGCAACTGCAAGAGAATGTAACTAAGGGGCTGCTCTGTGAGCTTAGCTTTATCTCTGTTAGCTATGTACTTATGTTAGCTGCGTTATCTACACACTTTATGCAGCTAATGGAGCTACCTGAGCTACCCTTGCTCAGTTAGAGGGTTTTCATGGAGGATGAGCTTTTTTCCTGTAAGCAGGCTGTTTACTTGGCTTTATTACATGTTTTTTTAATTAAGTTTTGCTTTAACTTTTGGTATGCTAAACGTTACCTTAACCCTTAATTTAACCTTAAATGGAAGTTTAACTCGATTTTTGTCTGTGAGAGTGGCCGTCAGAGATAAACGGTCTGCTGCCAGGCCCCTCTCATTAATTTAAAAGAAACTAAGGAACTTTATAGGCAGATTGAGATTATGACATGTACTTAAGTATGGAAAAAGGAACTTGTTATGGATTAAAAGGATATAAAAGGGACTGTCAAAAAGCAAAGGTTTGATAACAGATGGGTTAACAGATACAGATACAGATGACTGTTGACTTGTCTACTCAGCTGACATTTTGGATCAGTGGTGGACTTATTTGGCATCACTGTGGCTGAAGGGAGACGCTGCAGTTGCTTAACTAAAGTGTGCTGAAAGAGACAATAAAGCATGGGATTAATCCTGACAGCCCAAGTATCATTACTTCCATCATTTTTTATAGTGTCAAATTAGAAAGACACTTAAAATTGTTGCAATATGCTCAAAACAAAACACTTAAAATCACTTAAATACTGCACACAAAAGCTACTTCATAACTAAAATGTATGAAAATAACAAACTACTGCAACCTTGGTGCATGTGTGTGACACTGTCTGTGTGTTTTGCATACATATACTATAAACGCCATCTGCCAGGACCTGAGGCCGTTCTTGCCCTACTACCCTCCTTGCTTCTCCACTTTTAGTTCATTTCCCTCCTTTACTGTAACACTCATCTCTCTACTTCTTTTCTGTTTCCACCCTTTAATAGTACATCTTTAACACACTTTGCACGATAAATAAGTTTGTAAAGAAATCCATATGAAAAATGTGACAATAGACAAAGGCTAAACACTGCATTTCTCCTCTCTCTCTCTCTCTCTCTCACACTCACACACACAAACACAAATGAGGTTAATGAAGATGAATGTGGGGTTTCAGTCCTATTGACATCCTGTGTCTCTAATTGTGGCCCTGTTCTTCAAGGACATGGTGCTGAGACAAGCAGGGAGAGGACAGAAATAGATCTGATGAGGATGAACTGTGGAGTAGTCACGGCACATGTGAGAGGGCCTGTCGT
The DNA here is from genome assembly GCF_018320785.1 of Cheilinus undulatus. Classification (NCBI taxonomy): domain Eukaryota; kingdom Metazoa; phylum Chordata; class Actinopteri; order Labriformes; family Labridae; genus Cheilinus; species Cheilinus undulatus. The sequence goes on along the minus strand of NC_054876.1, from coordinate 20,419,841 downwards.
GTCAATCACAGTAATTGACATTAGGGGGGAAATATTGTATGTGATGAGATGTTAAAGCAGTGGTAGCAGAGAATGACTGATACAAGAGGAGGAAGAAGAAGAGGAGGAGGAGGAGGAGGAGGGAGGAGGACCCAGACCAGTGATCCAGAACAGTGAGCAGACAGAAGACACGAGTTAAGAGTTTGGTCAAACATGGAGCGCAGCGGTGCATCGGCACATAGTCAAACACATACTCACAGACAAAAAATGACACAACCCTCCCACCACAGAATGAACCAAATTCTCCCAATTCATGGGATCTCCTACCTGGGACGATGGACACTGTGTCTCTCTCCCAGGACACGACGCTGACGTACTCCTGCACGGCGGCGGGAATGAGGCACTTGAACACGGCTACGTTGCCCCGCATGGAGCGCTGGTCCGCCACCCGCACGGTGTAGGGCTCCCTGAAAACTAAATAAACATACAGAGGATAGTGAGATAGTTGCACGATCAAGTCCATTTCCCTGACATCTACTTTTTTTTTTGTATTTTTCTTTACTTGAATAATCATTTTTTATATAAAACAAAACAGAAATAACACTTTACAAAGTATTCAGAGCCTTTGCAAAAACACTTGAAATTTCTCTCAGGTTCCTCCTATTTCTCTTGATTATTGCTGAGATGTTTCTACACCTTGATTGGAGTCCGCCTGTGGTAAATTAAATTTATTCAACATTATTTTGGAAAGGCAAACACCCGCCTATAGAAGTTCTCACAGTTGGCAATGCATAGGTACAAGCTGTGAGGTCAAAGGAACTGCAAAGGATTGTTGCAAGGGTATAATAAAGTTCTGAAGGCTCCCAGGAGCACAGTGGCTGCCATAGTTCTTAAATGAAAGAAGTTTGCCACAACCAGGACTCTTCCAAGAGCTCGTCACCTTTGCCAAATTGAGCAATCAGGGAAGAAGAGCCTCAGTAAGAGAGGTGACCAAGTACCCGATGGTCACTCTGAGCTCCAGAGATCCTGCGTGGAGATGGGACAAAGTTCCAGAAGGACAACCATCACTGCACACCTCCACTGATCTGGGCTTATGGCAGAGTGGCTAGATGGAAGCCTCTCTTCCAGGGGTGTCCAGACTTTTTCGACAGAGGGCCACATACAGAATATATTGGGATGGTGTGGCTACTTTCATATTCCTCGCCATGAGGATTTTAAAGTTACTAAGACTAATCCATTGTGAGTTAATACATGCTTAGCGACTGTGTATGCCTAAATGGCTAGTTAATGACTGACAGAGCAAATACACAGTCATTTTCAGGATTTCTGGGAGCCAGTCAGATTTCAGGGGGCCCTGTTTAGCCCTGACTACCACTGGCTCTGCCCCTGAAAAGTTATTGATGCTGCTGTTTGCTGTGATAATCCATCATGACGTTATTGTTATTGTCAGAATGTTTGTTTACAGATTTAAAATGGTAGCGCTGCCTTGTGCTGAAAAAAGGAAGTACAAAGCAGTTAAGCACACGCTTCATGTTTTAATGCGGGCCATATTTCATTTTATCTCTAGAATTTGATGCGGGCCAATCAAAAATGGTCCTCAGGCCACATTTGGCCCCCGGGCCATAGTTTGGACACCCTTGTTCTCTTCAGTTCAGAACACATGGCTTTTTAGTTTTATATTACCTCAGTAATTTGAGGGGGAGATTTGTGAAGGTTGAGGTCTAAACTAGTAGAATTCAACCTTTTTTTCTAAAATATGATTTTTTTCTTTTCATATCTTGCATTTGTCAAATCCCTCTGCTACACTAAAATGTTTTTAAATTTTTTTATGTAATTCACTTTTTATTGGTTTTTAGAATATTAACAGCAATAAAAGTTACAAATAATAAGAGAAAACAAAACTAAAATTACACTAAAATAAAAAGTAAAGAAAATATACCAACCATTGACCTAAAATACACACATAAAAAAACAAAACAACGATAACCAAAAATAGTAAATTAGTAGACACATTCACAGGGTAAGCACTGTCAGTGTCCATCACACCTCAACCGTTCACATAATGGCGATGTTTTCCATTTACTTTCATCATAATGTCCTACGACATTTTGCTTTAGAACTTTTATAACAAAATGTATTTAGTTTTTATTTATTTGGTTATAAAATGCATTAATTTTACAAATTGTTGTATCTTTCACACATCTGAAGTATCTTATCTCTAAATTAAATTATTTTAAAACATTATCTTTAGTATTTGCTATATTAGTATGATCTTTTTGAATAAATTTGTTATTATTGCACAGAGATTAGCTGTTATTTTAACAAATGAGCAGAATAAAACGAACTGAGGATAATACATTTTTTGTTAAATGAACAAGCCCATTGTCTGACTGAGTTGACTGAGAGGACAATGGGGATAAAAAGCGATGGTTAAACTAGCTTTATAACCCACATGATTATCTTTAATGACTATGAAGAAAAGAAAATTGATGAAAATGAAAAGTGAAACCAAGCTCCCTGCATCCACTGCTGTTTAAATTTGGTAGTTATTAGATTCTTTGACATTTATATTATGAAATTACAAACAAATCAAGATTCAAGAAACTTTATTGACCACCACAAAGTGACAGGCAATTACCATTGGCTAAAAGCTAAGTCAGTATGATAACATTATCATCATTTAGCCACGTAAAAACTTAAGAAGTAGTGAGTCATGCTTATAAAATCATTGTTTGGTAGCTGTTTCAACAAATAAAAGATGTCAGGATGTCTTTAGTCATTTTTCTCCTTTTCAACACAAAGAACTGTTAGTTTGTATCGTTCATCAAAAGAAGTAATCTCATGATATTCATCTTCACATTCAGAGTCCCGTTCTTTTACAAAGACAATAATAAACGTGTACATCATCAAAATCAAATACATTAACACTCCAGAGCAGACACAGCCTTTCATCAATTAGCCCAGCACTCCACAGCGATTCATCACAAACCCTGTCCCACTCTGGTGTATTGTTTGAACTCCTCTAATCCTGCTTCTGCTTTCACCATAAATGGCGAGAGCCGCCATAAAGCGGGATAATCATGGAAATTATTTTCCAGCTTTGGCGTGACATCACCACATAACACTGATCTGTTTTTGTCCCTAACTTTAGCAGGACAAAGCAGACCTGAAGGGCTTTTGGTGCTTCACTTTATGCAGGTTTAAACAATATTCCACTCTCTGTTCAATGAGCGGGGACTCATTAGCAAAAATTACATGAAAGCGGGGACGTATCAGAAGGTTGCTAAGAAACTGGTTTGGAATCCCTTCCCTGGTAACAGACATGATGACAGCATGCATACATTGGTGCTGCAGGAGGGGAACACATGCATGGAAATTTACATCTTCTTTGAACACTTGAGGAGAAATGAGGAACAGATCTGTCAAGTTGATTTGAATTCATCTGGGTTGAACCAAAATGGATTGGAATTTGCATGGAAACTGTTGTTCGCCAGGATGCAGCAAAACGATTCAAACGAGATCAAATTATTGCTCAATGGAAGGGCAAGTTCAGTGGCTTTGCCTTGAGTCTTAACCTCCAAAATAAAGCATCCTGTCCGATTGTAACCTGTGCTTCGAAGCCTGACAGAGGCCGCTGGCTGCAGGATGTTTGCCTCCTGCTAATCCCTCGCCTCCTGAGGCCGGGCTTTAGGGTCATGTGGGAATGAAGGCAGCAACCGGCTGGCATGCAGCTCAGGGTCCTGGCTCAAATCCTCAACTTGGCGCTAGTATTAGTATTAGAATGAATATGAGTATTAGTTCAGGTTGGTGTTGGGAGGCAGAATATGAAAACAGATGTTGACGGCAGGAGGGAAGGGGGAGGGACCAACTGGCCTGAATGAATGATGGGAAGGAGGAGGGGACAATAGATGCAGAGTAACTCTCATGCAGCTGAAGCGTTATTTCTAGCCAAGGTTTGATAGAATCTTTTCTTGTTTCTGGTTCTACAGCGTTGCAGTAACCCTAAGTCCCAGACGTGCCATTTAGATGAGGTCTCTCTTATTAAAGCAGCCTTCTGCAGTCCAATCAATGGGAAGCACCAATTAGGTTTGTTAATGAGAGATAATTAAAGAAGTGTGCTGTGGCTATATTTAGCCTGGCACAAGAGGACAGTTTGAAGAACGAGGGAGCAGGAGGGAGAAGAAGAGGAAAGGGATGACTATGATAGCAACAGAGGCAGCTTTTTGGTCAAACTTTCCAGAAATAGAAGACCAACAATATCTACTGATGAATTCATATCCTCTCTCTGAATGATTCCTCCTCTGATTACTCAAAATACTTCAGGGAATGTGAGTACAATTTGTAAAATGTAACATGAAAGCTTTATCTTTGACTTCAAATAAGTTTATCTATCAGAAAAATTATTTTAGAGAATTTAGGATATTGGATTTTTACCAATATCCAAACTAATTCTAGCCTATACTGATATACACACCTTTTGTAATACAAATATTTACATTCAGTAATGAGAACATTTTCTGTGAATCTCATGTAAATTACATGTAAAATGTCTTCCCAACAGTTAGAGTCAAACTGAGCTTAATGTGAGAGCTATACAGACAGCACCATAACAACTTCCTGACTAACAGTAAGCTCTGTAGTGCACAAAATAAAAGTGAATTCCTAAAATCAAACAGCAAATTTAACAGCAGAGAGATAATCCTCACCAAGGGCTTCAGTTTACACATTCTTCTCAGGTGTTAATATTGAGGTATCTGTTGTTAAGACCTAAAACTTGGAAACGAGCATGGGAAAAGAAAAAAAAAACTTTCGTTCTGCCTAAAACTCCTCAAATTTAATATTTCACCTCCAATAGTGGAGCATTATCTAACACTGGTACATTCTGCCAATATGCATGGCTAATACAAACAATTAAAATAGCTGATATGTGGGCTGTAATTGGTGGAAATGTTTATCTGTGGAAACCAAAATTTAATTTTTAAGCTATTGCCTGCTGATACCGGTATCCAAGGGCGCTCGTAAGGGGGGATAAAAGGGAGAGCTTTCTAGGGCCCAGTCAAACTGGGGGACCATGAAGGTCAGCAAAATCATTGTCCATTGTAAAATTAAGATAACAACAACATGAATAATAATGTGGCTCAGCTTTACTCAACCCTGCTCAACCAAAGAGCCAAATTGTTGAAAAATGCCCTTGCATGAGCCACAATTTCAGTTGTGAAAAGTGACAAAAATGGGTTAAAGTGGCAATAAAAATAAATTAAAGGTGGCAAAAAAGGTCATAAAGCAGCATAAAAGTGGCAAAAATGGGAGAAAAGGGGCAAGGTGGGCATAAAATGGCAAAAACTGGGTGAAAAAGTTGCATAAAAGGGCAGGAGGTTGAAAGATAGGTGAGAGGTTACCAAAAATAAGGTGGCAAAAATAGTCAAAAAACAGCAAAAACATAGCAAAAAATGAGTGTGAAAGTGACTGAAACAGGCAAGAAGGTTGGAAAAATGGGCAAACTCAGTAAAGAATGGCAAAAATGCTGGAAAGACTGGCATTTAATGGCAAAATGCAGCTTAAATGGGCGAAAAGTGGCAGAAAGGGAAGGAACTGCAAATTTCAAAAAGCGGGATGAAAGAGAAAAAAAAGTCAAAAACTGGCAAAAATGGGATAGAAGTGGTAGAAATGGGCTAAAGTTGGCTTAAAACAGTGAAAATAGATTCAAAGTGGCAGAAAAATGGAAGAATTGGCAAAAAAAACTGCAAATAAGGGCATTGGACATATACAGACAAAAAAATAAAAGTTGACAATTAAAGCCAACTGTAGAAGTGTTGGAAATAGACTGATTTATGGGACTTGTAATAGATGGTGTCTGAAGTCAAAGTTTCCCTTTTTTAAGATTTTCTGAGGAAATAATATTTCAAATTAAGACATAAAAGAGCCACAAATCATCACAAAAGAGCCACATGTGGCTCAAGAGCCACGTGTTGAGTATCACTGATATAGCTGTTTTTAAAGATGCAAACCCCTTTTCTTAAAACAGAATTACCTTTTGGGCACACTGAACTAAACAATCAGGAGAGTAATGTCAGACATCATAGCAAGGCCATAATGTACACAAAGGTCAGGATGGCAGGAAATAAAGTAAAAGAAACTGAAACAACTTGTGAACTGAAACAACTCAATGGAAAAGAACTGAATTATTGTAAAAAGAGACAGAATTGGGTGAAAAGTGGCAAATTGGTTGAATGTGGCAGAAAAAAAAAAAAACAGGGCAAAAGCTGCAAAAAATATGTTGAAGTGTCAAAATAGAGCAAAAAGCAGAAACAATGGTTAAACTGGCAAAACAGATCCAAAAAGTTTCAAAAATTGGTTAAAAGTGCAACAAAGAAGTGGCAAAATGGCTGAAAAAAGTGGTGACACAGGTTAAACAGTCACACAGAAACATAATCCCAACAACAGAACCCAATAATAGCTTGAAACACTTTCAGCTCTAAAATTAGGAAACTGTTAGCTTTGATTCTAGCACCAATGATGCTGATTCAACACATGCATTGACATCATCAATAAATCACAGCTGAGGAGGGCCCTTTCTCTGGGGTTTTCAGGGACACTGTCTGCTCAGATGTTTCCATATTAATTTTGAGGGGGAAAAAGTAATTTTCGAGAAAAAAAATCAAACTTTTGGGATTAAAAGGACATACATTTTGACATTATGAACTTGACATTGTAAAGTCAAAAATTTATTAGAATCCAAACTGAGAGAAGAGTGGTTTGAAGGATGCAGTCCACAGAAGTGTCCCTTTTATGCCCACATGAAGAAGATAATGATGATTCTGGGCTAAAATCACAAGTAGTTCCTGATCGGCCTTGGTAAAAAGTATGATTTCATTAGGCTCTCAACTGAAGTACTTGTCTGAGGAAAATGGCTTCATCTGGGATGATTTTTCTTCTGTGCAATTGGCTTTTTTCAGTATTATAATTTCAAAAATTCTGTTTTAGTTCATGTAAATCTGGGACTTTACATGTAAAACATTTTGAGTTTTTTCTTTTTCAGAGTGGCTCTAATGCACCTTTGTAATAATGGATATTTTATAGGTAGATCTTTTGTCAAGAACAAGTGTATGTTAGGAATTTTTCATTGAAAACTTGATGTTTGATTTTCCAGGTGGGTCCTGGGCAGCTTAGCTTGTCCGTGATGGGAAAATGGTTCTGAACCACTGATATAAAGGCATCAATATGATCATTAGTCATCTCATATTTTACAAAAACTTGCAGCTTCAAGGTAAGCATGATCAAACCAAAAATCCTCATTTCTCTGGTCTTGAATTTGTTTTCCCACCTTCCAAAGTGGCCAAAGTAAAACTTTCAAAGTTCACAATCACCATCGTTGACAAGCTTCTAATGGTCTTTATCACACTGCCCTTTTAAAAAGTTTTCATGTGAATAAGCCTCTATTGAGATACTTTTCTCCCTCCTGGTCTGATGTTGCTTATATTCATCCTAACTCTCAGTCTTGTGGTTGGTGCTTTGGTTTTCTTCCTAGCAGATGGTACAGCTGGCCGTAGCTGACGGGGTTATGTGGGTATAAAGTGCAGCGGTTCAGCAGCAGCGCAGTCAGTTAGGTGTGAATGCGGGCCGAGGGCGGCTGTAGTATGTGATGCAGATGTTCCCTCTGCAGACCGTGTTCTAGGTCAATCTGTGTTCAGGTCGAGACGGGCTATTTTGGGGCAGGTGATTGTGTGCGTGGGTGGGGCTTTTTTGCAGCTGCCAATCACATCTGCTCTACTTTATGCTTTCATGACTCTTTTTTCTGAATTCCCTCTCATCATTTTTGGATATGACCTTTAACTCCACAACTTCCTCTTCTATCTTTTTTTCATTTTTGCTTTAGGCCGGTCCACACTCACCAGCTTTGATGCGGATGTTGGGGCTGCGGATCTTGCCGGCCTGGTTCTCGGCGGTGCAGAAGTAGTCATTGTCGTGGATGTAGCTGTTGTAGGCAGAGGGCGAGAAGGGGTACAGCTGCAGAGTGCCATTGGCGTGCACATGGCGGATGTGGGGCACGTCGTAGATGTCGTCGCCGGTGGCCAGGTACCAGCGTAGTATGGCACTGGGGGTGCCCCCTGCTGGACAGGGCAGGGACACCCCCACCGAGCTGGAGTAGGTTACCCTCTGCAGGGAGGCGTTCACAAAGTACAGCCTGGTAGAGCCCACATCCTCACTGTGTACTGTAGGAGCAAAAAGAGACAATCATTTAGGAGGTGAGAGGGCAGAGATGAGCACCTTGTAAACACACAAAGAGATAAGCTAACATGATTCCACCATCGCTGATTTGAAGCAATGGGCATCTTTTTAATGGGCACAAAATGGACAAAGCGGGAATGTCCTTCAGATATGTCGCAAAATAATCATAACAAATGTATGTCAAATGTCCAGCTGCAAACATCAGTCATGTGATCCAGAAAGCCAGGGATTTGGGCTAAAGCCTGTGATGGTTTAGGTGGAGGGGAGGTGGAGGGGAGGGGGGAGGAGCCTGTTACCTCAGTACAGTGTGTGTGCGCACAGATAGGTTATGTGATTGGAATTTCTATGCCAGACGCAGAGATTTAAGTCGATTTAATCTCCTTACATATTTAACAGACACACACACACAGGCACACACACACTTATAAACGCACACTTACATACACAGAGATGTTCTTCATTGGCACTCAGATTAAACACATACAGAAGAGAAAGGAGAGAGAGGAGGAGGAGGGGGCGTCTTTCAAATTTGGGGTCATTATATAAAGATTAGAAAAGAAAGATGAATCATGGGGGGTGGGGGACACTGATGATGGACAGATGTGAACATTAAACACCGCTGACTGGAAATTATATCATCCAGCACACATTGCCAACACTGCATATTGTCACTGTCAATATGTAGTTCAGCAAACAAAGTCAAAAAGTCAGACAGGCTAAAAAATTCAATCTTTTGATCTAAATCAGGTAAACTGAGCCCTTTAGGTAATGTTTTTACTATTTACAAAATAGTGCGATAATTTTTCTTGTACTTTTTGCCTGTTAAAACACAGCTTATGGACAGTCAAGTAAGTAGATGACATTCAGGGGTGACGTCGACATGTTTGACTTTATTTATTCAGATTGAAAAAGTTGTTTAGCTGCACATCATGTAGGCGCTTCAAAAACAGCAGCAAGAAAAAGAAGACATGCACTTCTGCTCTGTTCAACAAAAAACATTAATTTAGGTGATAATTTACGCCTGAAAAAGACTTCTGGTTGAATTCAGGACAATTTCTTTGTAAACCATGAAAAACAACCTGTAAAATCTACTTACCTCAACTGAGGTAACAATTTGCACTAGGTTTGATTGTGTAATTTTTATCCAGTATTTTAAGTACATAAACAGCTGCAGTGTACTCAAATAAATTGGGTACATTTAAACTCTAAATTTCTCATTAGATTATTCTTATTATTTTATGAAAATGATTAATCTGTACTCTTTATTGTAACATAAGGGCTATTTTATCTTGTGCACTTTGTATTAATTGGCTCTATACAAGAACATTTTGTACTCTTTTTTTCACTCAAATGAGGAACAAGACAGACAAGTGAACTCTGACTGAGGAGAGGCCCCTCATTTGAATACAGCACACTTATCATGAGAAGATCACAGACACTTCCAAAGGCAGAAAGTAACTAACTGAGTGTGTAACATCCCTCATGGTGCAAAAGACACAACACCAATACTATACAACTATACAATATTAACAGTGATTACTGTGTAAAAGGCAAAATCAGAACAGCTTTACAATACAAAACAATAACTTTCCTCTGAGTTAAAGTCCAAAAGCACAATGCCCCAGAGCATGCTGGGAAAACTCTGCCCAAGAAGGGCCTTAGGCATTGAGCAAGTCCTGATGCATGCACACCTGGAAGTACATACCCATTGTTTTTGGGTAGAGTTCGTTAAATGTATTTATCTTGCAGCCATTATTGTTAAAGAAAACATGGAAACAGAGAAAATGTACCTCCTAGGGCTGAACAACTGGATCTAATTGTGATTTTTTTTTCCAAATATTGCAATTTTGAATTGCTATGCAATTATTTTCTCAGTTTCTCATCTAATGCGTTTCTTAACAATCAAGAAACAAACACAATATTTGGCAGATTAAACTAAGGCTGACATTAAAAAAAAATCTTATTGTATTAAGTTTGACTCACTGCAAATTCGGTATTAATTGTTGTACTAAAGGTAACAATGATTTTATGTCTCTCTCAGTTTTAATAACATATATAAAAACAATCAAAGGTAGGAATTTTGCAAGCTGTTTTAGAAAAACTGACACTTCACTGTGTGCATGATGTTTAGAGCATTGCATCTCAACTACAAAAAATACATGAAACTAGTATTTGAAACACATTTCATGTCAAAAAAAATATTGCATCTTCTTCAATTAGAAAATTGCAGTAGGATATATAACCATTTAATCTAAATTTCATTTAGCTTCCCAGCCCTAGTACCCACTATAATAAAGTTATCTTTCTTACTTATTTTTTAGTATGATTCAAAAAATCTGACTGGATATAATTTACAAACCACAAAAACTATTTTTTTAATAGTCTAGCGTTGAGCAAGTGTGTGACCATTTCTTCTACATGTCTTTCTGCATTTATAAAGATCACAATTTGGTTCAAAATCAAATTATTGATTTTACAGCTTTTGATAATAATCAGTATATTATTCACCATGATTTCATAATAATGAAAAAATCCTCCATCTGAAAGACCTCAGATCTTGTGTTGCAAGGTGTATTAGAAATTTTGCTCTGTGCAGTTTATCCTTACAAATCTTTACCGTTTACTCCATTTTCAATAAATAAATAAATAAATATGCATATTGTAACTGAATTTTCATAACTGTTTGTAGCTTGAGGAAGAAGTGTAAACAATAAAAATCCTGCTGGAAAAGACCTGTTTGGCCAGAGTTTTATTTTAGACATATTTAAGAGTATTATTTAAATAATAAGATATTTAGAGACAGCTCATTATTATTCCTATACATTTTGGTCTACAAAATGTTTGTGATATAATAAAAAACTTTAAAATGTTTTGTGTCAAAGAAAAAAATGAGATATTGAGCTCATTATCATATCCACAGAGTTCCTGCAGATCCCTAAAAAGTCTTTGAAAACATGAATTGGACTTTTTGAATATACGGTCATTAAAAGTCCTATAAAATCACTTTTTTTTTAAATGAGTGATTGTTCCTAAATTTTAGAGCCCACTTTGACTTAGAAGTGCCTTTATCCAGTCTGTGTTTTCTACCATTTATTTGATTTTAATTTTTTTTTTAGAAAATGCTTGTTGCATGTGTTATAAGTATCACTACACCGTATATGACTCAGCTCTGTCTGGTGTACCAGGAAATCTCACAAACCTCTTTTTTTACGGTTTGCCACACAAAAAATAGAATGCCTTCTTCTCAGCTCAGGACTTAAAGAAGGTCTTAAAAAGTCTTAAATTTGAATTGGAAAAGTGTGTAGGAACCCTGCATCCAGCACAGGAAAGCAATACACACCTGAGAATATTTTAGATTTAAACAAAGCACCGATCGGATGAAACACATGATCACTGTAAACAAAGATCATGTGTTTCCTGACTCCATCATAACAAAAGGTTTTGTTGTTCTCCTTTAAAGGAGAGGCACTGCTGGTAGAAAAGTCAACTAATTACAGCTTTATTTCCTGCCTCTTCTCAATATTATTCTGTGCTGTGACACAGATGTACAAACATCTACAGTGTGTCCTAAAATTAGTTTCAGTTCTTTGATTGATCATTACATAATGTGTTATTATTGTCTACTTTATAATGGCGGCAGTCACATCAGATTTGAAGACTTTTGAATTGAAGTTTCACAGAGAGAAAAGTGAAAGGAGAAATACTGTATCAGATGTCCCAGACAGTTCTGACAGTCAGAAGCAGCTGAGCTGTGCAGACGGTGGATGTGGAGTTTTTTTAAAGGTATCTGGAGTTTTATCAGATTTGATATCAGAGTAACTTTCAGGAGTGAAAATAAATGTGCTGATCATCTGCATTTAGACTTTGTTTGGGTTGTGTTTTTAATGAGGCATGGCTTAAAGCCATGCATGATGCAGACGCAGAAATATTAACAAACAAATCCGGAATCAATCATCAGACACATAAACGGCGTCTCTGCTGCTCTAAGCTGCAGCCGCAGATTGAAGAAAGACGCTGATACGTGTTCATCCAGAAGGGTTTGTTCATAATTCCTGCTTCTTTTCAAAGATCCCCAGACTAGAAATTGATAAATCTGGGTACGGTGTTACAGATGGTATATGAGAATGTGTCTGGCAGTCCGGTGGTGGGCTTCAAAAACCAGGTCAGACTCCCTCCCCTTTGCAGATTACTGATAATGGCCCCTGAGCATAAAGCCCATATTAAAGATTGCAATATCTATAATCTCCCAATGGGGGGACAGGACTAAAGTGGAGGAGTGAGGGGGTCACCCTGAGAGCATGGGGCCAGCGGGGGCTGGGCTGCACGAGAACCTCTCATACAGTAGATTATATGGCCTGGGGGGCCTGGGCTCTAGGACGGGGGGGGGGGGGGGGGCTACTGATGGAGTGGGAAGTGGAATAGAAAGGGGATCAGAGCAAACTCCCACCACTCAGTGCCTGTCAAAACCAGGCGAGCCAACACACACACACACCCCTTCCAAGCAGCTCTCAGCGCTCAGTAACACTGTGAGGAGACAGAGTGGGTTGCCATGGTGGCGCTGGCACTTGAAAGCTGTGACCGAATTTTAAAAAAACAACACGACAATTTAACCCGACAACAATGACCCACTGAAGAATCTAAATTTAGAAGCCCTGACATCTGTCACAGGAAGCTGCAGTAAGATACGTGTTTAATTAGCTGCATTAGAAAACTGTTCATCTAACGCTGTTAACCCTGAAATTTGGCACAAATCATGTGTGAATTTCCAAAGCTGATCAGTTATTGGACTAAAATCTGCTCTTTGCTCATGTCTGGCACAGTGATTCACACAGGTTACGCTCCAACACTCAGTTGGCTCGGTGTGCTTTGTGCTGGGCAGGCGGAGTTTCCACTCCATTTAAAACCAACAGTGCTAACACTACACAACACCTGTGCATACCTGTGTGCAGGCACCTGGTGTGACAAGAAAAATACAACACAAACCAACAGAGTCGCTAACAAAAGCTGCACTGTGAACACTGCTGTTTCTAGACTGCTGAATGCTAATGTCAAAGCAGAGCTGTAGGATCAGTTGTATTATTCCTAAATTAGTTTGATAATTAATGAATAATTAAACACATTTTTAAGCACAAATGTCAAAAACATTTTCGAGACTTCCTGCATTTCTGTCATTTTTATTAAACCTAGCATCTTGAAGTTTTGATCCATCATGAACTAAACATCAAAACCAAAAATACAACATTGCAAGACTGTTATTTCACATTTTATAAACCAATGATTTAAAGCAACAAAACACATTAGGTGCTGTCACACCACCCCCTCATAGACAATGTGCATTTGTTGACAAACAGAGAATGAAACCAGGGAAGATGTGTTGACTGGCAGGGGACAAAATGTTACTGGATTTTGTGCAAACATGACTCTTCTAGCATCGTCAGCCCATTGTTTGCATTTTAATGCCCATTACTCACCCATCTAATAGCATTATAGCCTGCTCAGTGTCTGAGTTGTAGACTAGCACAACTGGGTGCATATTGTCTGCATAATGGCTGCGTCACAGCTTTATTTACATTTTGATATGCATATTCACAAGTCAGAGCTGCCAGACTGCTCGCATGAACGCCACATCTCAACAGCCTGATGTATGCGTCTCACGCTGAGAATCTAGAGAATACAAAGTTTACCTATTTTAAGCGCAAACCTCAGTGTCTATCATCCAAACTACATAAGAAAAAGAAGGAGAACCATATTTACTTTGTTTTATCATGCCATCATTGAGAAAATGTGTCACAGCCAAGATAAACAGCACGGTTACACTTCCAGTTTGCGCTTTACAAAATAAAAACCTAGTTTGAGATTTCTGTGGAGAAACTGACCTTGCTTGAACAGAATGCTTCTATTCTGAAAATATCCTGGCTCAGTTAGGCTTTTTAACGAATCAAGCAACTTCTAAGGAGATTTATCGGGGGCCAACACAGCCCACATACAGTAAACATATGCCTGGTTTGAGAGCTGCAATGGTGATTTACTCTATCCCAACTTCTTGCTAGGTTACTCTTTCTTTTTCTCTTCTTTGTCTGTTACCATCCTCTTTCATCTTTTGGCACCAGCTACTGCAACAAACAGAAGGGAGACTGGCTAACTGGCTTCTTTCTAGCTAAAGGCTGGTGTGTGAACTAGTGTTACAAAGCTATACATATTTCTTATGAGGGAACCAAAGGCTGCTGTCAAAGTTATGTAGTGCTTAGAGCTTCTGTGTACTGTGGAAATGGAAAAGGCGACTTTCTCCTTGTTAAGAGTTATTGTGCCACTAAATTGACTTTGAAACTACTATTAGAAGGTGTTATATTGTTGCTTTAACCAATCAAAGCTCATCATGTGACTAATTAAAAATAAAACTCAATGTCCATGAACACTTTGAAGTTTGTTTGACACAACTGTGGATCTTCCATCATATTGACTCTATCTTGTAAAATACCAGCCTCTAACCACCTTATACATGACATGGTGATTCGACTTTGGCACATTACCTCCAGTACTTAGAACAGACAGGCTGGTTTAACAACTTAGACAATGTTCCACAAAGATCATTCTATCTTAATTTATCATCATCTAAACTTTATTGACCAGCTTTTTGCTCAGCAAATAGGAGCCTTGTGTCAAGCTGTCCAGATTTAATATGAACTTTTCATAATGGGTATAACGGAGGAAAGGTCTAAATTATGTATTGTTTCAAGTCTGGAGAGTGAAACACCTTTAAAATGACATGTATTTAAGATTGATGATGTCATTAAACCACTGTGCCTCTAGACTAACTTGCATTGGTAAAAAAAAAAAAAAAAGCACACTCACATTGGGAAATCCAAACTGGGAACCAGCATGTTTGACCCTCAAATCCAGTTTGTTTGACCAGTGTAAATGCTCCGTACAACACTCAAGCATGGCACACTTCTTTGGTTCTGACATGGATAAAAGAGGCGGACTTTAAGACACACACAAGCTTGGGTGTGCGACATTGACATGGCATAAATATGAGCATTCCTTTCAGCAGTCTTTTAAAACAATGGCGGAGAGGGCTGACTCTGTGAGACAGTACATCTTATAAGCTACATGAGTCATGTGACACTTCCGTTGGGCCTAGACTGGAGTGGGGGGACAATCATGCTTCAACACGGTACAGGGTAACTGGCTCTGTTGTGACATGTCCTAAAGTGGAAAATACATTGGCAACATTTTAGTTCTGAAGGTTTTGACACTATTGATCACTGAAATAACAGAGATTGTATCATTTTACAACATGTGGTCCTCTTTACTCTTACAGGGCTCTTTGAAGGACCATGGGAGTTTGCTCATCCAGTCTAAAAGTGTTTTGTGGACTTGGAGAAGGCTTACAATTGTGTTATGAGGGTTATGTTGGGGGGGACGTGCGGGAACACGGGGTCCCGGTGTCATCAGGTCACTCTTCAAAGTGAGAGTTGCGTTTGCATCCTAAGCACAAAGTCGGACACGTTCCCACTGCACAATGACCTCTGCCAGGGCTGCCCCTTATCTCTGAATCTGTTTGTAAATTTTCATGGACAGGATCTTGAGGCGCAGGAGGGTTTCCAGTTTGGAGACCTCAGAATATCATCTCTGCTTTTGCAGATGATGTGGTTCTGTTGGCTTCTTCTGCCAGGAACCTTCAGCGGGCATTTGAAAGGTCTGTCACTGAGTCACAATGAGGGTCAGCACCTCCAAGTCAGAGGCCATGGTTCTCTGCTGGACAGCGGTGGCTCCCTCCAGGTGGGGAGTGAGTCCTTGCCTCAAGTGAGTTCAAATATTTCAGGGTCTTGTTCATGAGAGAGGGTAGAATAGATTGTGAGATTGACAGGCGTATTGGTGCAGCATCGGCTTTACTGCAGAGATTCTACTGAACCGTTGTGGTGAAGAGGGAGCTGCTCATGAAGGAAAAGCTCTCAATTCACTGGTCGATTTTCATTCCAACCATCACCTATGGTCATGAACTCTGGGTAATGAACAGAAGAAGATCACGAGTTCAAGTGAGTACAATGAGATTCCACAGAAGGGTGGCTGGGCTCAGCCTTGGAGATAGGGTGAAGAGCTCAGACATCTGGACGGATGTTTGAGTACAGCTGCTTGCTCCTTCACGTTGAAAGGAGCCAGTTGAGGTGGTTCAGGCATCTGATCAGGATAACTCCTGAATGCCTCCCTGTGAAGGTCTTCTGGGTGCAACCATCTGGGAGGAGACCCCAGGGTAGGACTCACTGGAGGGATTATATATCTCTCATTTGGCCTGGATATACCTCAGAATCCCCCAGGAAGAGCTGGAAAATGCTGCTGAGGAGAGGGATGTCTCGGTTGACTTGCTAAACGTGCTGCCACCATGGCCAGCCCCCAGATATGCGAAGGAAAACTTTTTTAGTTAATGCCCTTTTCTCTGTAAGAGCATAGGGGCTACAATACATCTAGAGATCTCGTTAAATGATCAGCCAAAACGCCCAGGGTGCTTTTATGATGAAATGCTGCTTCACCTACATGGAGTTACATACTTCAAGAGCTCTGCTAGAGGGGATCCAAAAGTTGAAGTTATACATGACACTTTCAGGATATCATATGAGGATTTTTCTTTTTTGCTGTATTTGGATCATAAGGACCCTTTCTAATGCAGCAGGACAATTTTTGTTTCATTATTATGAACTTCAAATTCACAACTTTCTATCAAAGAATGGCACAATACTTAAACACAATGGTTTTGTAAATAGCCATTAGAGAAAATTAAATGTTAACATGAACTTTTGTTAAATTTGTGCAATGTTGATGGATGAACTATTATCTACCCAAACATCAGATTAACAGACTTAAATTTTTTGAACTGTACCCCCCCTCTGCAGCACTGGTGGACCTCCGTCCCCTCAGCGTCTCACTGACCACAGCTGTATGTGAGTGAGAGCTTCCTGTGTTGATGCTGCAGCTCTCTACCTGCACCCAGGAGGCTTCATCATCCTCACTCAGACACAGCAGAGAGAGAGGAGCAGCCTCACCTCACTGAGAGGTGCCGGAGCTAAAGCTTCGTCTGTCAGAGCCGCAGCCACTGTTTTATACATCCTGCCAGAGAGCCACGCATGAATATGTATGTGAGAGAGGCACAAGTCATAACCTATGCAAGGTTTCATCATGCATAATGCAGCTGATCTACGCCTCCTCCTCCCCAGGATGGGAGTGCACGTACACACACACAAGACACCCAGGAGTGTATTGTGATGAGGAGGTAAACAACCCCCCCCCACACACACACACTCATATTCTCACACCCTGAGCTCACTGTGCCACAGCAGAGACATAATACCTGCACACGCTCTTCTTTGCTGACTCCATCTTTGCACTTCTTCCTCTTCTGCTAGAATTATTTTAAAGCGTTTTGCTTTCCTAAGGAGACTTTTTCTTTAGCTTTTTTTAGGCGAGAGAGAAAGAGAGGGAAAGTTTAGGGCACAGAGACAGAAAGAGAGGGGATGGCGTGCACTAAAGCACTGAGAGTCTGAGCCAAACCAGGGGCCTGTGCAGCAAAGACTCTGCTCCTATAAGTGACTGAGCTGAACCTGTGCTTCAATGCCATTATTTTACATCTTTATAGTGCAGAAGCTCCAATTTAAAATGCTTCAGAACCGTTTACTTGATTGTCCTCTGATAAGGAGTAATCTCTGTTGTATTTTAACTTTTTCAGGTTGCTATCTTGAGTTAACATCGCTGTTAGATAAGTTGATTTTCAAGGAAAACAATGGAAATGAACTTATCATGAGAAAACCAGTATTGTTATCATGACACACCAATATGAATGAGTCAAAACCTTGAGAAAATATCCAAATCTTACTCATTAATACAGAAAAAACAAGTAGTTTAAAATGTATGTATGCCTACAAAAAAATGAAAAGATGAGATTGAATATAGGAATGCAATAAAAATTTAGCTCAGGTGCCTGACATTTCTACGAAGCTTTGCTGAGATGTTTCTACACCTTGATTGGAGCCCACCTGTGGTAAATTAAATTGATTGGGCATGATTAAGAAAGGCACACACCTCTCTAGAGAAGGCCTCACAGCTGGCTATGCATATCAGAGAAAAAAAACAAGCCATGGGGTCAAAGGAACTGCCTGCAGAGCTTAGAGACAGGAGATTACAAAAAAAAAACCCTCAACATGAAAACCAAAGGGGTTTCCATGTGTTTAGCACTGAGGAGAAGCTTTCATCTAGCCACAAGCCCAGATCAGTGAGGGGCTGCTGTGATGGTTGTCCTTCTGAAACTTTGTCCCATCTCCACAAAGGATCTCTGGAGCTCAGTCAGACCACTAAGACCCTTCTATCCTGATTGCTCAGTTTGGCTGGGTGACCAGCTCTTTAAAAAGTCCTGGTTGTGCCAAACTTCTTCCATTTGAGAATTATGGGGACTCTTGGAGACCTTCAGAGCAGCAGAATTTTTTGTGGCCTTCCCCAGATCTGTGTCTTACAACAATCCTGTCTCTGAGCTCTGAAGTTGCTTTGACCTCACGACTCAGTTTTTACTCTGAAATGCATCATCAGCTGTGAGGCCTTCTTAGAGAGGTGTGTACCTTTCCAAAACATGCCTGTTCAAAACAGGTGGACTCCAATCAAGGTATAGAAACATCTTAGCAAAGATTCGGAAAACAGGAGGAACGTGAGCTAAATTAACAGTGCTTTCCAAAGGGTCTGAATACTTACGTGATATTTCTGTTTTTTATTTTGAAATCATTTGGATTTTATTTTTTTATTCTGTTTTTACTTTGTCATTATGGGATACTGAGTGTAGATGATTGAGAATAAGAATGATTTTTTTTTTCAGCTGCAGCATCTGGGTGCTATATAAAACTGAGACAAGTGAAGGAGGACTTTCTGAATGCACTGAATATCAGATATTAGCATAAATTCCATATCATGCATATGGTCCTAATTCCTTTGGGATCATTAAAGTATCTATCTATCTATCTATCTATCTATCTATCTATCTATCTATCTATCTATCTATCACCACTCTTTACACCCATTTTTGCCTATCTTTGTCCATTTTAAGCACATTTCTCTGTTAGTGACTCCCTTTTCCCACTTTAAACTCATTTAACCCCTCATTGTAACAAATTTTCTGCCATTTTCTGCCACATTTAACAGGTTTTTACCACCTCCTGCCTATTTCTGTCCTTTATTTACCCATTTTTGCCACTTTTAACTATTTTTTGCTATTTTTTAAAATCCCATCTCACCACACTGCCAATTTAAACTGGATTTTTCTATTTTTTATACCCTTTGTTGCCACTTTAAATCCATTTCTGCCCCCATTTTCAACCCCTTCTTATCCTTTTCTGCCACCAACTTTTTTTTCTTTTTATTTGGAGTTCAAGTATTCAACATAATACATCAATTCAAATCAAAACAAACAGATGAAAAAAGAACAAAAACATAGAATAAACGTAAAAAAGACATAAAAGTAACACTCATGTGCAGCGGGGAACCAGGGGAATTACAGTAAAACTACTGCTGATTCTTGCCTAAAATCTGATCTAAGTGGTTTGATAAACTCTATCCAACTTCTCCAACAGTCCTCAAACACATCACTCTTCAGTCTCAAAGTTAAAGTCAGTTTTTCCATTACAAATATATCATGCATTACATTGCCACCAACTTCTGCCACTTAAAACACATTCTTGCCACTTTTCTCCTTTTGTTGCCTCCATTAACCCATTTTTGCCACCATTAATCCCTTTTCACCACATTTTATACCCATTTTTGCTTAATTTAACAGCATTTCACTATTTGTTATGCCCTTTGTTGCCACTTTAAACCCATTTTTTCCACTTGCAACACAGTTTTGCCATTTTTAACCAATTTCTACTAGTTTTAAAATCCCATTTCATTTGATTTTCCATCCATTTTTGGCACTTACAATGCATTTTAATTAAAAAAAAAGGTTGCTTTGTTAAGAGTGACTATAATTCAGGTGAAAAAATATGGTTATCGCAGCTTAACTTTGCAATGGAACATGATTTTGCTGATCTCCATGGGTCCCCCCATTTTGTTGGGCCCTAGAAAGCTCTCTCCTTTATCCCCCCCTTGTGTGGGTCTAGCGCCTTCTTGCAGCCTATTTGGAAACACCTCAGGTGATACGCCTCTAACTAGCCTTTTTTTTTTATGTATGTCAAATTATGGTGGAAAAACACTTATTGCTATCGACTCTCTGGCTTTGATGACTTTAAACTTATGAGAATTTTGAACCTAAACCAGCTCATTTTTAAGGATTCATTCTTAGATCAGTGATTTAATTGGCATCCTGTCTTAGAAGCCAATCAAGTTCGTGACTCTTTATGGATACAGTGACAGAGAAAAAACATGTGGTGAAAGTCAAAGTGCGGTCAAACTCGATGAGCAAAGCCCTGAAAGTCAGCCAGGTGAAGTGTCAGGAAACTTTCACCTCGTCCTACGTATCTCTAGTCAACATGTAACCTCTGACCACTCCTCCGTCACTCATCCTTCAGGTGTTTCCAGGACACAAAGTTGTGTCTTTGAGGATTCAAAGTGCGTGTGGAAACATCAAGCAGCAGCAGGAAGAGGAGAAAGTGGGAGGAGGCGTGCTGACAGAAGGGGTGTGAATTGAATATTGGTTGAATGTGTGTGTGTGGGGTAAAAAAAGGTGTAAGCTTATGGATAATCCTCCAGGGTCTGGTTTAAGGACGTGCTGTGTGGGTAGAGAAGTAGGAGGGGGTTGTTGGGGTTACATCTAATCAGCCCAGGGGTATCAGTGCTCCCCACCTACTGTCTTTCTGTACACCCTGTCCCCAACAATCTGCTCCCCACCCACCCACCCAACACCGACCCCCCCCCCCCCGGCCTGTGCTGTGTCAGTAAAAAAAAAAGTGTGCTACTTCAGCAGTCCCCCGGGACCTGCTCCCCCCGCACATCAAAGCAGCCCGTTTCTCTCTTAATGTGAATATCAAATCTGTGGATCACAAGTCCCAGCACAGTCTGCATAAAGAGCCCCTCCCCCAACCTTTAATTCTGCCTAGTGATGAGGGAGAGAGAGGGAGGGGAGTTAGTGCGAGAGGAAGCGATGGAGGGAGGGAGAGAGAGAGAGAGAGAGAGATGGAGAGAGAGAGAGATCCAACAAAAACAACTACTTGCTTCAGAGATTTGACATTTGCTGAACGCACCCTCCTTCCGTCTAAAAATGTGCAGCTCTGGCGGCCAATCAAATTAAAGAGGAGGTCTGGTTTAATTTAGCATCAGGGTGGTGTTACACAGAGTTCTTACTGAGAAAAAAAATCTTCTAGTCCATGATGTTCATTTGCATCTCTTTTTTTTTTTCCTTTTTTAATGTTGTGGTTTTAAATGAGTCGTTCTTATTCGTAATCCCATTTGGATGTATATTAGATTTAAGGACCAATGGGATTGCAGGGATGCTGGTGACAGAGCTGTGACATCCTATTGGCGAGCTGCGAAGTGCAATGAGCTGCGTTTTCCCTGCTGACAGTCTTATTTCAGCAACTTTACCCGCCATTTGGCAACAACAGTGATCCAAATTTGAGTGCAGATATTTTTCTCATGTTAAATTTATGAAGCATGACTTATATTTATCTCTTTTTTTAAATTAAATGCTGATTTTAGAGTTTAAAGCAAAGGGTGTGTGGGAAAAATCAGCCTGCAAATAAGACTTTTCCTTATTTTGTTGGAGCACATTCCTTACATTTGATGTAATTTTTCTACATTACCACACAGCAGCAAAAATCCTTCTTTAAGCTCAATCATTTCTCCATTACAGCCTTTCTTTTTTGTTGCTGCAGGATGAATTAATGCCAGGTGTGATGTGGTGTAAAAGTAGGCCTGTGTCCTGTCTGAGTGATGATTGGCAGCCCTGTGGACCACACAGCTCTGTCACTGAGAGGGGCCTATAGCTCAGATTGCAGTTTTAATTGTGCAGCCTTGCAGAGGCAGCACAGGGAATTGGACCAGGCAGGGAGAGGAGAGGAGAGGAGGGAGGGGGAGGTTTGCATATTTCTATTTGTGGGTGTGCAGTGGAGGGGACAGGAGTGTGCCAGGGTGAGAGATCACCTTAATACTTTATACGACAGAAATTAAAATTCAAGATATGCCAGTTTAAAATGAGATCATTTTTGATTCTATTAGAATTTAAGTGTAAGGATTAGTAAAGGCCTAAGAGGCCTGTTCAGAAAATGATTTAATTTACTGCTAACCTTCCACTAATTTATAAAATACATGTGAATTTAATTTAAGATAAAGAAAATACTTGTTTTTCCTTTAAAATCACCACTTTGAAATAAAAGAAAATTCTCTTATAATTTGGTCTAATATGTGAAATTACTGGAAAATTACAGGCATTGTGCTCTAATTGGCTCGCTGTTATCCTTAAAGCATTTTTGTCAGAGCTGGTAATTAGCCAACACCCTGGCTTCATTTACATTTTTGTCAATATTTTGTTCGTTTTTTGTTTTTTGTTTAGTTAAATTTTAGTGAATTAATAATGATAATGATTGAGTTCAGTTGCTGTTGAAATATCTTGAAAAAAAAAAATTATAAACCAAACCATCAGGGAGGGGGTCCCCATCATTTCCCCTGCTTTGCGCGCGCACCATATAAACACACAAGGACATGAGCTGTGGCGCACGCGCTGGCACGCGCGCTCACATCCGCGGGGTCCAGGTGCGCTATTAGTGAGGAACATGACCGGGCAAGTCTATAATGCGTACCCACGCCCCTGGAGTTTCTCATTTGGTGAAATAAATTTGCGTATATTAATGTGACTGAGAAAGCACACCTCTCACTCTGAATTATTGCTGTAAATCAATATCAAATATGTGAGTGAATAAAACAGTAAAAGCATGCAGCACAGTCATTTAGATTTGATATTATTTAAGAAAATAGGTTAATCCAAGTGCCAGAAGTTAAAATGGCAAACAGACCTAATGGCCTATTTTTTATATCAGCTCCCTTGCATGCAGATCAGCCATATTTGTGTTTCCACATCCCAGACTTTTCCATAAATGAATGAACACAGGCAGGGCCTGCTGCTAATAGGAACAAAACAACATGTAAACATGGCTCCAAACAGGCAGCAGGCTACACAAAGGCCACGGAAATGCTCTCATGTGGAGACAGTGTTGAACTTCTGTTATTTTCGACGCAGATTTGCTCAGGATTATTATAATGCACTGTAATAGCACAAGATCAACTTTGCAATAGGGTCAGGGATTTAGTGCATATACAGAACAAGAAAGAAAATTGAATCCTTTTAGACAGATAGAGCGCCTTTTAAATCTACAGATGCAACTAAAGTAAGGGGAAAACTGGAGAGAGGGAATGAATGAAGGAGAAATGTGAATGCTCTAATTATGGCCTTTCTGTGGCTGTACAGGGGCCATTACACTAATAAGGCCGATGTGGGGAAAAGCCTCTTTTAATTGACACCTCATTTAAAATGGAATAATCTGTCATCACACAGAAAACGAATTTAAACCCTAAAAATGATATTCTTTACAAAAAAATAAATAAGCGCATCTTTGTGAGATGGTGCGCTCGTGCCACGAAAAACAGCTGCAATTAGCAAATGCTACACAATGAGAGCATGGGGTTGATCAAAAATCACAGCAATCCCGCGCAAAACTTTACAAGAGTCAGGCATTTTGCTCTAAAATGGATGGATAAATAGTGCAGTTTCATTCCGGTGCATGTTTTCATTCCTCTCTCACCCTCCCTGTGTATTTGCACCTCATTCTCCCTATTCAGCCATTTTACATATTCATAACTGGAGTTGGTAATGCGAAAACAATCCGTGCTATCAGCACCATCAGAGGCAGCACAGGCCGCCACACAGAAAAACACACAACAGTCCCCCCCAAAAAAATCACTTTACTCTTACTTTCTCCTTTTTTTCTACCTGTTCAGCTCCTGCGCGTTTCTACATTTTAATTCAGTGATTTTCAATCAAAGCTCCATCACGCGATCATACATCAAAGCACGAGCCACACAAGCCATCCACAGCGACACATTCAATCATTTCAGTCATCGACACTTTTCATTCAACTTAAAATCAGAAAGACTCCAAGAGTCAGTGCGCAAGAGGAGAAATTTTGCCAGCATTTGTGTTTCTCTTACCTTCTTGGAGAGAGTACAACAGGAGTAAAGTTACAAGCCACATGCCATAAATAGCAGGTATATTTTTCAGGAATATTTGGCAATCCTGGCAAGTGTGAGGCGCGGTTTTTTGGCCAGGCGGGTCTCCGTGCTGGACTGGCGACTGTGCTCCCCGGAGGTCTCTCCAGCCCTGCTGCCCCGCTAAGCGTGGAGGGGAAATGAGAGGCGCCTCAGCCCCGCCCATGTCCCTCCTCTCCTCCCAAGACTACTGTGCATACAAATCCATCCTCCCTACAATAATCAAACACCGCAGAACGAGTCCGGGCCACGGCAAAAGCGGAGGGCTCGGTGTGAGCTGAGCGCAGGATTCGGGTCTGCTCGTGTCCAAAGTGCAGGTTCGAGAGCGCTGCGCAGACAGGTCTATCTGTTGGCACCTTGGAGAGAGCGCACCCACCTGTGCGCCCCTGATGACCGCGTTTCTCTGCGCAATCTGGATCTACAAAAGCCGCTCAGGTTTGTCAGAAGACTCTAGAAACGAAATGTGGTCGTTCCCTGAGAGTTTGGACTTTTCTCACAGGGATGCGGAGCTGCATCACACACTAATGACTGCTTTTCTTTGTCTTTCGGAGCCATGAAACGTGCGTAGACATTTGCGCACAGATATGCACTGCAGATAGAAGAGGGGAGAGAGAGAGGGTGTGAGGCTTGACACTTCCACACAGCAGGCAGAACACAGCAGGTAGATCAAATCAGTCATGAAGTGTTTTTTTAAAATAAAGGAACAACTTTCTACATCGCTATTTCCCCTCTTTTCCCCTGCTGTCTGTGTGAACAGCTCCCCTGCATAATAAGCATAAATTAGGACGAGGACACTCCCAGTTCATAGAATATTAAAAGTCAGTGGAGATGCCAGTGTGGATGTGGAGAAGGGTCTCCTGCTGCTACAGCCTCACAACCTCCAGACAGAGAAAGAAAATCAAGTTTGGAGGGGTTTTATTCTGAAAATAATGTGCATTATTTGGTGCGTAAAAATGGTCTGAGCGAGAGACTCCATTTAAAACACAGAAAACTGAGAACGTTTTCGATTTTTAAAAAAATCTCCAAGCATATTTGATATTTTTGTGTTGTTTTAACGCTACATTTTTCCAGCATTTGTTCTATTTACAGCCTTGCACGTCAGCAATTCATAAAACAGGCCTTGAAGTTTGCAAATACAAGAAATCAGACTGATATTTTTGGTGTTAAATTCTGTGTTTATTGGCTTTATTATCACGCGATAATTAAAACTCGTTTTATTTTCCTTCAACTATTTTTATTCATAATGTTCGATCATTATGAGAGTCTACCCACTCGGCCCTCATTCATCCTCAGCACGAGCCTGAAGCCTCAAAAGCGACCGATAAAGTTAAAGTTATAAAAATGTAGACGTGATATTTGCAAATGTGCTCGTCTTTAAAGTTAAATAACTTGAAGTAAAGGTCAACTGCACTTTCTCTCTTTTTCTGTGGGGAGAGCTGTCTGCAGCGTCCGCAGCCTCTGAAGACAGAGGACGTTCAAAGCCTTTGATAACTCAAGCAGGCCCCTGCTGACATCTGCTGGTCAAATGTGGAACTACAGGCGAGGCCATTTTATTAAACAGTTCCTGCTCAGTGAGCCAGGACTTTATGAACTTTTAGAAGCGTGTGTTTATGTTTGTGGCTCTGAGTGTTTATTTATACTCTGCCTGTGAATACAGAAAAACTGCCTAGAAGCTTACTGTTAGAAATGATTTTGCTTTTGTAAACTAAACTTGTTATAAAAATGCTGTAAATTCCCATGTATGATCTCTCTTTTTTCCAGACTGCATCATATATGATGCTTCTGATAAAGAATATCAAATCTGTACATGAAGGAACAGACTGCATGTGATTTCCAAATTTTAGGTACTTTCATTGGAATTGAAGGAATTAGTTTATTTAGTATATATTTTCTAAAAAACATATTTATTAGAGATTTCTGGTGGGACATTTCCCCCCTGAAGTTTAAGGGAAATTTTATGGGAATTTGTTGGAAACCTTTCATAATTTAACATGGATTTTAAGGGGATTTATCGGTAAATTTTGGGCAATTTGATTGGGAAATTGGGTGGAATTTGCCTCTAAATCTGAAAACCTGCTTGAAATTCTTTATGAATTTTCATGGAACTTCTAGGATTTCTTAGATGAAATCTTCAGGCTTTTTCTGAAGGTTTCATTGTTTGATAATGTTTAGGGAATTTTAATGGTGTTTTAAGAAAAAAATAAATAATTCAAGGGGATAAAAAAATATTCTTTGCCAAAATGACCTTCTACTAGTAAAGAAATCATTTTGTTTTGTGTTGTACCATGAGAGAGGTCTATTGTTCTCATATGCAGACATCATTTTAGTATTAAATCTACTTCCTGTGTAGAGACGGGGCTTAGGTTTGAGACTTATCAGGTCCTACTTGTCTAAAATAAATGGAAGAAACAAAATGCATTCCATACAAAAGCACAAATATGATTATCAATAAAAATTTCAAAAAAGTGGTTCATTTGATGATTTTTGGACCCTTGACATCAGAAGTCATTTGTATTTTTGTAACTGGGATGATCATTTTAACAATGAAAATCAGTGTTACCATTATACATACACTAACTGGGACCAAAATAAACACTCTGCTTTAGTGAAAAACTATCAAAACTGGTGAATGACAATATAAAGTCAATTGGAAACCATAATTTGGGTCATTTAATCAAACTATCCATGTTTTCATGAATGGGTTGTGGAAAAAAATTCTAGACTTTTACACATCTAACACAGGGACATGGACAAGGCTTGTTTTCTTTGACATATGTTTACAAAATTCAGAATAAAGGGGAAAGTTAGACACACAGAGACTCATGTCCATTTTAACCAGTAGGATATAGAGGCATCAGTTTTCCCCCCATGCAGACACTGGGGGACATGTCCAGACAAGTTCTTGACTTCAGTGCTTAATGTAAAACAGACTTTGAAATGAAAACAGAGGAGGACATCAGAAAGAATGCTGGTTAAAGGCATCTCTGCCGCCACTTTGCACACATCTTTTAAGCTGTATGCAGTTTTAGTTCAGGCTGTCTATTAGCAGATATTTAGGAAACAGAGTGACTCATAACAAGTGGTAATGCTGATCTGAGTGATGGTTAGGTATGATGAAGCTGTCAGGAGGCCCCATCTCTTTCCCTTTTGCTAGGTTGACACAAACATAGTTTGAAATGGCATGTGCTCCAGAAACCCCTGGGTGATGTCACTGTGACCGCGTTTATACCGTTTAATTACATTACGATGGATTAACATCCATTTGGGGCATTCAGATACCAGGTGGTGGAATGCCCTGTTGATGGCACACTGTTTGATTTAAAGACAGCTAGTGTGAGGTACAGCCAAACATGTAAAGACAGAGCCTCCCAGACCTCAGCTGATGAAAAGGTTCGGCCATCTCTGAGCTTCAACTTTGACCTCAGGACAGTCAGAAGCAATTGATCAGTGAATCTGAGTGCCTGTGTTTGAATGTGGGGTTTTAAAAGATCAGAAAGATTGGAAGGAGCCAGTCTGTTTGAAGATTTGTAAGTTAAACACAGAATTTTAAATGAGTCCGGCTAATATCTGTCTACACAATGGTATGCAGCTTTACACTCACAGACAGTGGCTTGCAAAAGTATTATACCCCTTGAACTTTTTGACATTTCTTCACGTTAAAACCACAAACATAGATACATTTTACTGGGATTTTGCGTGATAGACGAACACAAAGTGTCACATAATTGTGAAGTGGAAGGAAAATTATACATGGCTTTCAAAATTTGTTACAAATGAAAATCTGAAAAGTGTGGTGTGCAGTATTCAGCCCGGTGGAGTCTGACACTCATGAATAAAATCCAGTGCAACCAGTTGCCTTCAGAAGTCAAACCTACCGGGAAATGGCCGTCCACCTCAACTTACAGGCCGGGCAACAAAGAGGCCCATGGTAACTCTGGAGGAGCTGCAGAGATCCACAGCTCAGGTGGGAGAACCTGTCCACAGGACAACTATTAGTCATGCACTCCAAAAATCTAGTCTTTATGGAAGAGTAGCAAGAAGAAAGCCATTGTTGAAAAAAGCCATAAGGATTCTCGTTTGTGGTTTGCCAAAAGCCCTGTGGGGGACACACCAAACACGAGGAAGAAGGTGCTTTGATCAGATGAGACCAAAATTGAACTTTTTGGCCTAAACGCAAGGTGCTATATGTGGTGGAAAACTAACACTGCACTTCACTCTGAACACACCATCCCCACCATGAAACATGGGGGTGGCAGCATCATGCTGTGGGGAGGTTGTCAGAGTTGATGGCAAAATGGATGGAGCCAAATACAGGGCAATCTCAGAGGAAAACCTGTTGGAATTGACAAAAGACTTGAGACTGGGGCAGAGGTTCACCTTTCAGCAGGACAACGACCCTAAACATACAGCCAGAGCTACATGAAATGGTTTAGATTGAAGCACATTCATGTGTTAGAATATCCCAGTCAAAGTCCAGACCTAAATCCCATTGAGGTTCTGTGGCAAGACTTGAAAATTGCAGTTCACAGACTCTCTCCATCAAATCTGAGCTTGAGCTATTTTGCAAAGAGGAATGGGCAAAAATTTCAGTCTCTAGATGTGCAAAGAAGGTAGACATACCCCAAAAGACTTGCAGATATAATTGCAGTGAAAGGTGGCGCTACAAAGTATTGACTCCAGGGGGCTGAGTACTGTTGCACACCACACTTTTCAGATTTTTATTTTCAAAAACTTTGTGTTTGTCTGTCATGCAAAATCCCAATAAAATATATTTACGTTTGTGGTTGTAACATGAAGTAAAGTGGAAAAGTTCAAGGGGTATGAATACTTTTGCAAGCCACTGTAGATCGTGAAAACCACTACAAAGCTACAATAGCAACTGCCAGCTGGAACTCCATTCTCCTCATGGATCATACCAAGAGTGTTCATTTGAGTTTGCGTGGTATCTCATAGTTTTTTAAGTATACCCTGGTACACATAAGAAACAAAGCAGAAGACAGAGAGAACATGAGACATCCTTTCCTCTGCAGAATCATGTGAAGCAATGTCCGTTTGTGATGACTGTGTCAGTTGATCATCAACCAGCTGTCAGGTGGCTTTTTTGTGTCTGTGTAAATAGGCATATTATTTTTTCTAATAAAATAGCCACAGTAAAATCCCAACTGCCCACACACACACAGTATGTGTGATCACAAACTCATATACACGAAGAGAGACCTGCATTTAGAAAAAACATACAGATCATTCCAGCTCTAACATTGCAAAGCAGATGGATTGGCCAGATTCTGTGTCTGTCATCTTTGAAAGCTGTGCATCCACAGTATCTTAATTTGTGTCCATGAGTCACTCATTTCGAGTCCCATGTCTCTGCTGGGAGGGACTAGGATGTAAGAAAAAGACTCAAGTGAGAGAATGATGGACATAACTTTAGAGACTTGGCATGAACCTTTAATCTTCTTCTGCTCCAAGTGTTTTTGTTGATTTTCCTTGTCATGCTTCCCCCCCTTGATAGACTTTATTTGCTGTTGTATTTGGAGTTTTCTCTTTGGACTCTTGTTTCATAGAAGTCTTCATAGATTCATAGAGCTCAAGCAGTTTTGCAAAGAAGAAAGGATATAAATTGCAATAAAATTTGGGCTACCAGTTTACCAGTAAACTTTCCTGTTCTCACTGTTCTTCTCCCCCGACACTGCAGGAGTCAGGTCTGTTAATAAACAATACAACACACAGATTTTATTCCAAACTTTATTAGATTTCATGTATCTATATTAAAGAGATCAAGAGCTGATGTGCATGGATGAGAGGTTGAAAATGGAGACATCATTTGAGAGCGAGCCAGAACATTACAGCTGTATATTCATGAGCAGAGAGCAGCGGTGGAGAATGACTTTGTGAGTCTTTACACTCTGCAGAGTCAGATTGAGTACTGGGGGCTCCAGTCCACTCTCTGTGCTCCTCTCCGAATGCTCCCCATTCAACCTGCGTCCCGTCATTCCGACGCTCACCTGTTGTATTGCTCACAGAACTGTCACAGTAAAAACTCAAAGGTGCAGAGGGACACTGTCAGAGGATTCACTTCTGTTGGGTTTGCATAGAGTTACTTTTCATCACAGGGCCCTCACTGAAACAATCAAGTCTCTATCCAAAGCCATTGTTTTCTCACTTCAATGAAACAGTTCAGTGGGAAACAAATCAAGGCCTTCTTAACCAACCAATAACAGAGATAGCACTTGTTATCAGACAGTCCAAAATAATATGAAAATAGAGTACATTATATTCTATAATCATTCAAATACATCAACTATACAGTTATGCTCTACCAGCAATCACAGCCTTATCATATACTTCATATACTATTGATTTCTTTATCAGAAACTAATTTGACATTTATTTTATTATTACCTTTTTTGCAAAGACTCAGATGAGTAGATAAAAAACCTCTCATTTGTCTTAAATGAAGCATTAGCCGGGAGACAGTTAGCCTCAGAGACTCCCAAAAATGAGAACAGTCCTAAACTTAATAGTTCTCTAAAAACACCTGTAATCTTTACACTTTATGGTGATTCAAAATGTTTATTCATAGAGGTATACCTAGGTTGATCTTAGATGCAGTTAGGCTCACTGTTGCTGTCTCTAGGGTAAGCTATCTGTCTGGTGGCTACAGCTTCATTTACTAAAGACAGTAACTGTCACTGATTTTCTCATCTAACTCTGAAAAAGGAAAAAAAAAACCTCAACTATGAATAGCTATATCTTTAAGTTGAATATATAAAGCTTTTCTAGTTGGACAGACGTCACATTCAGCTCATATACTATAATCTCACTATAATCCTTATGTCTAGTTTGGCTTCTTCTCATCTCTCTTGAATCATCAATATGGCAAACTTGCACTGCTTTGGCTCATACATACACAAAAATAAACATCTTTTTGAAGTGCCCATCAAACACCCTCTATGGTATTGCTTAAAGCCAGCGACTAAAGACTGAAGTCACTTTAATGCAGAGGCACATTATTATGAACATTCATGACAATGACTTCAGAAAACCAGCAGATATTCAACATACAGTCACTCAGGAGGTACATTTATGCAACTTTACACAGTGTTAACACCCGTCCCACTCTCCAGAGGTATTTCTTTTTAAAGCCAGACATTCTGTGTCTTGAACGTGCAACAGATGTTTGTTGTAAACAGTGGCGCCACCAGCTACAATTCTGTATACAATGGCCCTCATTTATCAAACCTGCGTGGAAACCAGTGCAGATTTGGGTGTGGAAATCATCACATGGTCCTTGTGTGAATTAGAAAACGTACATATCTGGTCAATCAGCACAGCAGCTGACATCAGTTGTCATTTAACGTGCCCCTGTATATTCACAGTTCAGCCACCCCTACCCTACTGAGTTTGCAGCGTTCTCATGGTTTCAGTCGGCAGGTAAGAGAAGTAAAGGGAAATTAAATATGTGTTGATTTCTAGCCTGAAAAGTGGCATTAAAAGGAATGAGTAACACCTTGTGTGAAAGGAAATCACCATAGTGGTTAATAGCGTTAACACTAAACTCGAGCTGATACTACAACATTTTATGTATACACCCATGATATATTACTTATATATTATTATTAATATTGATATTATCAGAATTCTAACATTCAGATTACAATATAATCATAATCTTTACTTTTGGGTTTAAAAAATGTGGCCAGTTCTAAAGATGGGGATATAAAACTGTGTTTGTGCTATTCAAAGTAGCAGTTGTATGATGTTCAGCTTTAATAATTACTGATGGCAGCCTGTCGAAGTAATTCTTAAATTTCAACAAAGAAACGCTCATTCATCAAATATAACTAGTGATGGGAAACATGGTCAGGTTCGTGTCCCTAATGTGAGGTGTGCCTATGGAGAAAAGATCAATAACAAACACACAGATACACACAAAATATAATAATAATAATAATAATAATAATTTTAAAAATGCTATAAATGACTTTCAAACGGGATCCTGATCTTACAGTTCACATAAAAGAGTCTGCTCTTTGTACTGGCTCGTTCACGAACGGCACATCACTGAATATAACAAACAGTAAGGAAATCAGCTGAAAGCTTATCATCATTTGAAAAGCATTATTGTTCACAGGGTTTGTCAGAGGTTTGGCTTAAAGTTACATCAGTATAAAAAAAATCATATCTCCAGCATTGGGCCAAAACCTCATATCTCCATATTTCATGATTTAAATTTTATTTCATAAATCAGTGCTATTGGTCATCCTTTACACCTGTCAGCGGATTCTAACAAACTTTAAAGCAAAAAAAAAAAGTTTTCAAATGATGCTGATTATGACCATTCCGTTATAAATTAACTGAAAAATACTGCTTTTTTTAATTCCCTGAAAAGTGGTGAATTTGGAGATACATGGTTTTGGCCCGACACCAGCAATATCTAATCTAATACCGCCATATTCACGCTGCACAGCGAGTCCATGTGGAGTTGAAAACGACCTAACATGAGCTCAGACCTGGTGTGAGATTTGAGGGTATAGTACACTCATGTCCAGATTGATCATGCTGGTCTGTGCGTGGAAATCAGCATAAACTCAAATTTCTTGTGTACGCGCTTTTGATAAATGAGGGCCACTGTGTGTACATTTTTTAATATGAAAAGTAAAAACTGTGTTTCATTCCTTTCCTCTTATCTGTTCTTAAGTTGTCATGACGCAAATGCATGAGAAAGTATATGACTGCTGTAACATAACGATAACGGTCAAGGATAATTACATCAAAATATTTCTTGCACTGAACTGTGAAGTTGGCTATGTTGAGTTAAACTCATTGTACGTGTTTGTAAAAATGTTATTAGCAAAGAAATTAGGCAACAAAAAATGACAATTTTTCCAGACTTTAGAACATAAGAAGTAACTTTGCTGTAAAGCTCCTGCAATACTATCTCAGGGTCTGCTAAATGCTAATACTGCTAGTATTTGTGGTACAGCAGAAGGTGGCTGTTAGTTGGTCCATGATGAGGTCGAGGAGAAATCTAAGATCACAGATGTTGCCATCAGTGCCAAGAAGATTTACCCCACACAGCAGAAAGCATCTGCAGCATCTGCTGCCTCGGTATCTCCCAATAAAGTTGGCTTTATCGAGGTTAAGGGCTGCTGACTCTGTCAAACTAAGCATTTAACATGCTCAGTACAACTTTTACATCACATTTATCTGGAATAGCTTTGATGGTCCACAATACTCAGTACATGGATCTCAATATGAGTGATTTTAAAGGTGCAATGTATAAAATTGTGAATATTAGTGTCATCTAACGGTCAGATTCTAGATTGCATTGCTCACTTCATGCGGTAGCTGTAGCAATCAGTGGTATTAAGAAAAAATGTGATGAGCTTATAGCCACAACTGCCATAAATTTGTCTTTGATTTGTTGCTTTGTTGTTTCTCTTGTCCCTCTCCTCTTCCTGCTTTCCTCCACCCCTCACCCTCCTTCTTGTCCTTTCCAGCCCCAGCACAGCTTTGATAGAGAGCTGTCAACATGAGTCTGGTCTGCTGAACAGCCTAAAAACAGGGGAGGTTTGGTTTTTGTCACCACTGTAACATGGCTAAATACTGCTAGTGCTGTTCTCATGGTGAATAACATTGGTCTTTATGGTAACAGGGCATAGTCTTTATTATAATTTTAATGATTAACACTTGTTTATTATAACAGGCCTCAACAGAATATATGGTTTAGACCTGCCCTCTTTGTAAAGTATCTTGAGATTACTTAAGTCATGAATTGGCGTTTTAACAGACTGACTGATTATTTGGTCCCCTCTGTGGTACTGTATAAAATCCAAGATAGCAGAGTCCATGGAGGAGACCCTCCCTATGTATGAATAAATGGTTTAATCAATGTTTATTTAAAAAAATAAATAATAATAATAACTTTATTCAGGAGATTAAACACAAATTTGGACTGGTTTACTTATAAATATAATGTTTCAATTTTACCAACTTAGTTCTGCTAAATGCTACTAAGCTAAATATTACACACTGCACCTTTAAAGGCTCATTTATACTCCACATTTGAATGGATACGGATGGACCTTTCTGCCCATACTCCATGTTCATTTTGTCAATTTTCATCTGTTCTCCTGCTAACAGAAGCTCACAGATCTGAAATGAAACAAACGTTGAACCACCACTTCCAATCGTGGGGCAGTATTGAGCAATACAGCCAACCGTTCAACCCAGAGTAAAAAACACAACGAAGAAGAACCATTTGAAAAATGCAGAACTCAATCAGGGCTTCTGAGGAAACTTCACCGAATATTGAATGAGTAGAAATATAAACATATCATGATGCTAGTTCACCTGGGCACAAAGACAGACAGATACAAGAGCACAGCTGAGCAGAGGACCGACCGTTCTTTCTTCAGATGGACAGAGCAGCTACAAAGTAGCCCCCTGAGTGGCGGTGACATCTAGTGGATTCTGTCTCTCCAACATATCAGATGTACATCAGTATGAAGAGAATGATTGTTGTAAAGTTTAAAATGCACTGATATATTTCATACGTGTGTAAAGTATAAAAGAGCCTAAAGGCCGGTTAGTTGTCTGGCTGTTTGTGGTTACTCTGAGTTTTCACGTTGTGCGGGTAGCACCTGTATGCTCTGTCTCTTTCTCTCCCTCTCTCTCGGTCACTCACAGACTAGCTCAGTTGCTGTGATTGTGTACGTGCATGTTGGAAACTAGAAAACAAAGGTGTCTATATACACTGGATTTGTTCTTGTGCGTACTAGGAAATTTAATCCTGGCGGCGCCACTGGTTGTAAATGCAGGTGAAATTGTATTTCACTGTTTGAGTTTGGTGCAGATACATTCATCTCCTTTTGTGATACCCAGTACAGCTTGTCCCTGTTTGGCACTGTCACTCAGTGGGATCCACTGAGAGCATCACTTGTCTTATTGCCAGCTCAAACAGAGTATAAACTACAGCCCCCACACTCAGCCTGCTGTCTGAGCTTTGATCCCGTGATCAGTTACTATGGGTTTATGTGTCACCTACTGTATGCATAGGCAGGTCCACCAGGTTTATCTTTTCACTGCAGAGCAGCCAAAAAGATCATTATTGCAAGACTGAGAGGATGAATGTCAGTTTTTAGCCATTTCCATGAAGAGGCACATACTAAGCAAAGGGGAAATGTTGAATCTAATCCAGGCTTACAGTATCAAGGGCTGCATCACCAAATAGTGCTAAACCTAAGCCAGGGTTAGCACGGTGAAATTAGCATGGCATAGATGGGATTAACCGCTGGTCTCTGAGCTGACACTACCAGTGTTAGTATTTCAAGACATGTTTTTTCCCCAAAAAGTGTGTTTTTCTGTTTTCGAGCACTGTATCTAAGTCTGGCCCATGAAGCTCATGCTTTAAATGCATTGGTTATTTGTCTTCAAAGCAGCAGCATCAGAGGATCATACATTTTCTAAAGGGGGGTTGGGGGATAGTTTCAGGGGATTGTCTATCATTTAAGCTGAGAAGCTTGTTGGGTTATTACTGTTTGCTGAGTTTTCAGAATTGTTCTGCAGTATGTAGTTATCCTCGCTGGCTGAGGAGCAGAGAAGCACTAACAGGCACCTGTGTTTATATCAAGCAAAGAGAAGATACAGCATGAGGAGCTGGGCTGAATCCCAATATATATATATCCTAATATATTATATAGTTTAAAAGATGTCAGAAACCCTTTAATGATTTCATTTGGAATAAATCAGACAAAAGAAAACCTGTGGATTTTTATCTAAAGTAGTTGAAAATTAATCAGTAGACTTTGATTTAAGACCCTTAAAATTATAGAACAGCCGTATCTCAAAATCTCAGTTTATGGGGTGTCACTTGAACAATTGGCCTTACAGTCAGGTTTGACTCCGACCTTTCTTACCCCTTCCTTCTCCCTTGTTTCCTTCTATATCAGCTGTCCAAATAAATACATAAACCCCAAAATCAATCTTGAAAAAAAATGAAAAAACTGATCATATTATTGAAGGGTTACTTTGGATTATTTTAAGAGGCATTCAGCCCAGCAGTTACTACATTGCATTAATCCCTGTTTCAAGCACTTAAATAAAAGTGTTTTTGTCTACCCTTTGAATGTAAAACAGTCAAAGTTTGATTTTTTATGTGCACTGGCTGTGGCCACAGAGAATCATGGATGTATGATGGCTGCAAAGCACTTTAAACTGCACACAACCATGCAAAAAATGATATACAACTGTCACTGATTTTGGTAATGATCCTAACAAAGTCATTAGGATAGCATGCAAATAGAGCTCAGCAGAAGTTCAATTAGTCCCTTCTTCCATTCGCTCTCTCTTCCTGCTCTGGTGATCAGCTGATTATGGGCGTTGACACTCTTAAACTAATCAGATTCTGCCACAACCTTGTTGACCAATCATGCACCTGTCATTTGAAAGATCTGTCATCCTCTTTCATAGTCAGCCTGTCGTTTCAGTGCAGACGCTGCAACTGTCCTCCACCCCAGCCGCCCTCATCCAGCTCATCAGCATCTAGTTCAGATTCTCTAGGTCTCCTGCTCATCTAATCCTGCATACCTCAGTCTCCTCCTCCAAGACTCCTCATTGTCCAGCTTCACAAAGTCTTATCCTCATTAATCTTGCATCCCTTATCAACACCACCACCAGTGTCTAGACTCTGTAGGTGGTATCCTATTCCTGTTGTTTGCCTCTCTACCCCTTCAAGTACACTAAGTCATTACGGTGGAGTCTAATCACTAAAGACATTGTACATTTCTCTTTCATTAAAATTTGTAAATTAAGTTATTGTTAAACTCATTTTAAGTATTCTTGATAGAATAAAATAACTTGTAATTTGCTTTAATTTCAATTGTATATCATCTGCAAAATTGCATGTGCATGTTTTTACTCATTTCCTTTGAAGGCCACAGCCAGGCAGAGATTTTTTGTATCCCAACTTGAATGCAATGATTTTGCATGTGTGCAAAGACATGTGCATATCCAAATATCCGCAAAGAAGGTATATAAATATGAGTATCCATATGTTTATGTTTACATGCCATTTCTCATTTCTTTTTTGGTGTCGCTTTTGAATCAGCTTTGGATCCTGAGAGGCCATTTTCTGTGTTGTCGATCCCTGATGAAGTTACAAGGCACTCCTTACTGCAGGAGGAGGGAAAGAAAAAAGAGAATTAAAGCTCTAAAAAATACAGAAGCTCAAAAACATCTCAAAACTACCTCAGCAGGTACAATATCTGAGCCAAAATAAATGATATTATGAAGGGTAAAAGTAACAATAAATGATACAAGTGGAGCAGTACCTCCACTTTTATCTAAAGGTGCAGTGTGTAAAATTTAGCTTAGTAGCAATGAGCGTGGATTGAGAAAATGAGTTATAATATTTACGAGCAGGCCTAGCTAAATCACCTGAATATTTGAAATACCAAGTTTACTATTATCTGAAAACAGGACTTTGGACCACTGAGCAACGGTCCAGTTCTTTTTGACCCTAGCCCGGGTGAGATACTTATACAGTATCATCCATGATTCAGGACTGACTTGGCACTAAGAACACAACCCTTGTAGACAATGTCAGTGATTGGCTTCTTGACATTTGTCAAGTCAGCAGTCTTCCCCGTGATTGTGGTTGTGTGAACTGAACCAGAATGGGAGAATGAAGGCTCAGGAAACCTTTGCAAATTGGACTTTTTCACAATATTATATTTTGTGACAGTGGATTTTTGATTTTCATGGGATGTAAGTCTTAATCATCAAGATTAAAACAAAAAGGTCTTGAAATATTTCAATTTGTATGAGATGAATCTAGATTTTATGGAAATTTGATTTTTTTAAGTGTATCACAGGAAAAAATGAACTTTTACATGATATTTTATTTTTTTTACATGTACCTGTATATAAAAAAAAAGCTTATTCCAAGTTGATAAAAATAAAACAATTGTATCCAATTGATCAACTTACTTGTAAATATTACGTACCAAGTCTGTTCCACTCAGTGCTTTAAGCTAAATATTGCATACTGCACCTTTAATTTTTGTTAAATTCACCCTGGGTTAGAAATACCTCAGTGGCCGGTACAACTCACTTTTTCTCTTCAAGTTTGGAAAGAACAAAAAGAGTGAAGTTCTTGAGCAGAACGAAGCCCATTAACAGTGCAATGGCTCCGCCCACACACGAGGCTATGATAGTGGCCACCGTGTTGTCCACCACCCTCACTGTGGACATCGGAGGAAACAAGATTCAACTTTTAGTGCTGCCACAGTTCCACGAATTCTAATAAATGCATATTTCTCCTAAAGATCTTTTTTGTAAATTAAAGGAAAATAAAATGCCTCCCAGCACAAATTACAGGTACAGATAGATACTCACGCTCGTCCACCACGATCAGGGTGAAGATGGCGCTGTGGTTCTTGCCTTTCTCTTTGGGGTTTTTCCCAAAACACGTGTACTCGCCTGCGTCCTCGAAGGTGATGTTATATAGCAGGATGGAGACGTTGCCTTCGTCATTCATCCCCACAAACTCCACCCGCTCTCGATATATTTTCACATTAGGCATCACCCAAGCTGATTTTATCACCGAGTCACATACCTGTCCAGAACAACAGGCTGTCAGTCTCCAGAACAATGTCTTAAAGGTTTCATGAATCTTTTTCTTTCCACAAAGTTCTTACCTTCTGCATGGTGCCATTGTCATTGAACTGCCAGTTGAAATAGAGATTTTCGATTCCAATACAGCTGTGGTATTTGCAAGGCAGCATGATGGTGCTGCCGTTCACTGCCTCCAGGTGGTTTATCTTCCCCACTATCATCTCAAGTGCCTGAGTGGACCACACACCTGGAGGAGAGAGGGAAAGAGACAACATCAGACTAAACAGGTGGTGGATCACCTCTACAGGGCAGCACTGGTGAGTGGTCAGATTTAACCTCCTAAGACCCTGCATGTACATATGAGGATATTACATTAAGGCATTCCTGCAAGATGGGAATGCCTTAATGAATGGCTATTTTTACCTAAAACTTGCCAGATTACACTGAGCAAAAGTACCCATCTGTAATACTGTATTGCCTAGCTTCCTTGCCGATGCCCCAGCACAATCTGCCTAAACGGGCAACACACACTGAAATCTCTACGGGATAATGCCACTACTACTGCCAAGCACCCTATACAACATTCAACCCACCTTCAAAATAACCAAATATACCTTTGGGAGCTGATGGGCTAGTGCATAAAAGATGTCCCTGTGTTTTATTGTGATTTATCACATCTATTTAATCAAATTTTATATATAAACATCAATCTTAATTCAGCCAGCGTTTATTTTAACTCATGCAATGGTTGATAAAACTGTGAGATGTCAATTATGAAGATGATATAAGCACAAAAGTAAGAGTGTTTTAAATGAATGATGTAAATAAAATACTTAATGCAACAATAATTGGCCTGGTCTCAAACAAATCGGTCAGTGATCAAATCCATGGAGTGTCTAACTGGGCTCTGAAAATCATGGATAAAAAACAAATTAGATACCATCACTGCCATGTTTTAAACAAATACAAGATCTCCACAATGTAAAGTTTGTGTTTGTAATGTTTAAAAGGATTAACTCCTCCACCTTTCTGCACATACACACTCCTGATCAAAATCTTAGGACTACTTGAAAAATAGCAATAATTTACATTTTGTACGGTTGGATCGTAAGAAGGTTGTAAGTAGAGCTTCAAAATGCAAAAAGAAGAAATGGGGTCTGCGAAAAAATGTGGATTCAATGTCATTTTCTGTTGGGTATACACGCTGTCATGACCTCCTGATGGCAAAGGCAAAAAGGCTTTCTGTCTTTGAACGTGATTGGATTGTTGAACTGCATAAGCAAGGTCTCTCGCAACGCGTCATCTCTGCTGAGGTTGGACACAGTAAGACAGTCATTTTGAATTTCTTCAAAGATCCTGGTGGTTATGGAACAAAAAAGTCAAGTGGTAGACCCAAAAAAATTTTAAAGGCCCTGAGCCGGAGGATCCAATTGGCTGTCCATCAAGACACGTGACGATCCTCGACCCACATTAAGGCCGTTACAGGTGCTGATTGCAGCCCAATAACCATCAGACGGCATCTGCAAGGGAAGGACTTAAAAAACAGTAACGTCTTCAAAGGCCTCGTCTCCTTCAACACCACAAAATTGCCCATTTTGACTTTGCAAGGGAGCACCAAACATGGGACTTTGAAATGTGGAAGAAAGTTTTATTCTCTGATGAGAAAAAATGTAACCTTGACAGTCCTGATGGCTTCCAATGTTACTGGCACGACAAGGAGATCCCACTTGAGATGTTTTCTACACGGCACAGTGGAGGGGGGCGCCATCATGATCCGGGGTGCTTTTTCCTTCGATGGAAAAATGGAGCTTCAGGTTGTGCAGAGGCGTTGAACGGCGCCTGGCTATGAGGAGATGTTGCAGCGGGCATCCCTCATGACTGAGGGCCCTCGTCTGTGCGATGATGACTGGGTTTTTCAACAGGACAATGCTGCAGTTCACAATGCCCGCCTGACAAAGGACTTCTTACAGAAGAATAACCTCACTCTTTAGGACCATCCTGCGTGCTCCCCCGATCTAAATCCAACTGAGAACATTTGGGAATGGATGGGAAGGGAAGTTTACAAAAATGGACATCAGGTCTAGATGGTGAATGCCCTTCGTGAAGCCATCTTCACCACTCGGAGCAACGTTCCCACTAGCCTCCTGGAAACACTCGCATCAAGCATGCCCACACAAATTTTTGAAGTGATCAACAAGAACTGTGGAGCTACTCATTACTGAGTCCTTTTTCGAAACTTTTATTTCTGTTTTGAGGGGGTTTTCTGTTTTTTTTTTTTTGTTTGTTTTTTTGAGCTGTGGTCTTAAACTTGTGTTCATCTAATGAACAGCCTATTTAAGTTCAATTGTTCTTTTTAATAAATTGCTGACTCAATTTAAAAAAAAAATCTCACTCCCATTTCTTCTGTTTGCATTTTGAAGCTCTACTCAGAACCTTCTTAAGATCCAACAGTGCAAAATGTAAATTCTTGCAATTTTTCAACTGGTCTTAAGATTTTGATCAGGAGTGTATGAGGAGACTACAAGGCTGCAGCAGATCCACCAGAGTAGCATCAAATGGAAACTGTCATTTCCTTTCGCAAAACATCATTTGCTCAGACTGCATTTTCTGTGAAAAGAGTGAAATTCTGGAATTCTCTACCTGAACATCTAAAGGTGTCACAGACTTCACCCCCTTTGAGAGAGCTACCAAATCCTGGTTATTTCAGCAACAGAGCTGCTCTCACTGTTTAATGTGTTTTTACTGTCTCTATTGTACCCATTTCACCTTTTTCTCTTTTAATCAACTGTTTCAGCTTTTTGTTCTCACAAAAGTCCTTCTAGGGACAGGTGTTGCAAATTAGCATTTGCTAAAAACACTATGATACTTGCATTAGATGCCTGTTCTCAGCTGTTTATGTTTACTCCATCTGTCTCTAACAAATAAACCTTAAATAAATGAATGAATTAACCTTATCTCTACTGTTAATTTTCTGATGCCAGATTTTAGAGCAAATGGTTGTTTGATCAGATTTTTTTAGGGCGAACTTCAGGAGGATATTAGTAAATGAAGCTTAATGACTTCAGCAAAGTGTCACAGCTTCAACTTACCATTAAAATTACACCTCCATAATATAGAACACTGTATAGTATATAAAGGCTGTTATTGATGTGTCAAACTGTGCTGTAATATGACACCTCAAGGTCCTTGCTGTGACTTTACTGTGAAGCTGACTGTAACTGTACACTAGGGACCACAATAAGACAGACCAAAGGAGGCTGCATTTATCAAATCTAACGCCTATCATTAACAGCAGAAAGGCCTTTTCATTTGCCTTTTCTGTGTTTCTCATGAGATGCAGTAGATGAAGGATGGAAAGCATCATTTAAACACCCTGTGCTCAATGCCACCATCTAGTGTAAGAGGTGTATACCGCAAGCTCTTTATTACACACATGCCAGGGTTAGAGAGGGAAAAACAGGCATATATGACAATGATAAATGGTTGCAGGAGCAGCTGTAACATTTTCTGCACTGTCCTGTACATTCCTGTGATTCTGCCCCTCTGTTTGGCGAACGCTGTGTTCTCACACTGTGGTCAAGGTCAATGGCTGACAGGCACGACTGCAGCAAACAGAAATAATGTTGCTTGGAACAGCAGATAAGGTGTAAAAAAAGGCAAAAGAGGGCATATGGTGAATGGTAATGTAGCTGATTCTTTCTTATCGCATTCCTGCTTTTCCCAAACTCCGTCAGTGGGATCCTTTCCTCAGCTGGTCCAATGCAGCACAGTGAGCTTGCAAAAAACAGTGACTGGAGAGCAACAGCATCCCCCCTCCTGTCTCTCCCCACATGCACACAGTGTCACTCCGGATTTTTTTTCCTCTAACAGTCATGAATAAATGTTTGAAATTGGAATTCTTACTAATTTGACTTCCTCTGTGTCAGTCCTCTTATCTCATATTTTTTTTACAGTTGTTTTCAGAACACAGTTTATTCTTATTGCATAATCCTTGATTGACTTGTGCTGTGTTTCCAACAACCTTCAAATGTTACCTCAGGCAGTAGCCCTCTGTTCTCTGAGGTTATCAGTTGAAGTTTTGTCTTTCAATGGAAAGTTTTGATGCTTCAGATAAAAG
The DNA here is from genome assembly GCF_018320785.1 of Cheilinus undulatus. Classification (NCBI taxonomy): domain Eukaryota; kingdom Metazoa; phylum Chordata; class Actinopteri; order Labriformes; family Labridae; genus Cheilinus; species Cheilinus undulatus. The sequence continues at coordinate 20,376,670 of NC_054876.1, read as the reverse complement.
TAGAACGCAATGCTCCAGTTTCTAACCCAAATATGTCACCTATAACAGGTGCTACATCCAAATCCTAAAAATCACTAAATCTTTTCTCTTTTTTTGTATTTCTTGAGGAAGACACTGTATGGATAATGTCCAGGTAGCAAAACATCACCTGATACAAACTGAGCAGGACGAACTGCAGTCAGAGCATTATCTTATTTCTCTCTGGTGCATAAATCTGAAACCAATTTATATCTTTTTAACTCTGTTTTTTGCTACTTATCAAGGTTAAATGCCAATACGACAATAACTGCATCTAGATTATAACTGCTAATTGATGCTCATGCTGTGCATGGGAAAAGCTACTTTGAAAGACTGAAGCTGTAATGCAGGATGTCATTTAAATTACAAAAAAACAAGAAAAAAAAACATTTATGAAGTTTTCTTTCCTTCAATCCATGCTGCCAGAGGCAACAAGATGTAATGTTTCCACCTCAAAATAGCAAAGTGGCAGTGCCTAATGGTACCACTTATAAAAAAGAGAATGGCGTCAATCCCATTACATCCCATTTCCACAGAGCACTCCAGTTGTCTGCTTTCAGCACTGTGTAACTTTGGCAGCAGGCCCCGGTTCTCTTACAGAGAGTGCATGCAACTTAACCTCACCTCTACCTCTGATTCAGACTGGCAGCATTTTTTGCTGCTTGCATCAGCCGTGCATGTCCACTCCAACATGCATCGTCACAGCTTGCAGACCAGGTTTGAGTGTGCTGCATGTTGGCTGCGTCTCTCTGCTGTCAAAGCTCTATTATTCCTCCTGAGTTTTAACTCTTTTTTAAGGGCTAGCAGCACTGCTAACCTCCTTATCAGAGCACTCTTACCAGCTTTCCTTGTTACTACACTACAAACAATGAACCATACTTTCCATGGCAGAATCTGTATTGTTGTTTTAAAATGTGGGGTTTTTTTCATATTAAAAGGAAATATCTCACAGAAGACATGCAGACAGCGTAAAGGACAGAGGCAGCAACTACGGACTTGAAAAGTAGCCTAAAAAAAGACGAAGAAAGATGACTTAGATCAGTTTCTCTTATGTGATTGTCAGAAGTCCTGCCCTTCTTGAGTTTGACGAGTGCAGCGCTGTTCCAAAAGTTGAACTGTTTTTCACCAAGAGCACTTTTTTTTTTTTAATTCACTGAATTTAAAAAAATAAGTGCAGTCAGCTTAAAAAAAGCTGGCTATGGACACAGAACCTAAACCTCCTTACAAGTGACTTGATTGAATAAATAGTGGAAATAAAAGCATTCTGTTCAAACAAAGGGAGTTTCTCCAACAAAATGTATGTCATCCAGAAACACACTATAATAAATGCTAACAATGGGGGCGTACATACTTACTACAATGAGGTAAATCTTGCTTTCTATTTATTATTTCCTTGTCTATTTCAGCCAAGAACCATTTGAAGAAAAATAGGCGAGCCCTCAATTCTCTAGATCCTTAGTGCTCATGCAGGCAGGCTGATAGCCCTGACTTGTTAACATGCAAACAAAATGAAAATCAAGCCATGTCGTGGCCAAGAGCTCACACTGCCAGTCTGAAACGACCAGCATGTAGCCTTTTAGCTACCGCCTGTGGACATCATGGCAACAGCTGGATACTCACATGGACACTTAAGCAAACAGTTTACAAGCAACAGGCCATAGACATTAGCATTTGTGTAAAATCCAGCTGTATTTCTCCTGTCAGTCAATAAAATTCTTTGACTTCTCACGTCATTCACAGCTTTTTAAAAAGGATCAGGACTGTGTATGCTTTAGACAGTGCAGCCGAAATCAGTGACAGTAAGTAAGCCCCAAGTACACTAAACCAAATTCTTTGCTTTAAATCTCAGACATAAACCCCCTTTCACTGCATTAAAGGCACTTGATCACTTTTTAAGCACAAATTTATAAAGATGCATATAACAACACCATATAACAATCAGTGAACACTGCTCACTAAGTGTGAATGTACAATCCACCTCCTTGTGCTCTGCCTAATGAATAATAATATGACAAATAGATATGTCTGCTGAAGCATTTTTCCCTTGGTTTATGACTGCATGCATCTGATGATTAATTTTGCCCTGCAATTTGTGATAAAAGGAGCTAAAATGTCTACATAAAAGTCACATATCAATGGCATCAGGCAAAAATCTCGTATCTCCATTTTTCATGATTTTCTTTTTTTTCATGAATCAGTGCTATGGGTCATCTTTTCCATCTGCCAGTGGGTTTTTTAACAAAATTTAAAGCAATAAAAGTGTCAAAAAGATGCTGATTGTGACGATTCGCTGTTGAATTATTTCAGTCAGGAACACTCTTGTCATACATTCAACTATTTTATCACAAAATGGATATACAGTTTTACATGGCAGAGAAGGCACTGCTCAAAAAATGCTCCTTGGGTTAGTCAAGCAGTATGTTTAGACATTCCAGGGAGCGCATGGATAGTAACCTCAATATGATTCAAGCATTTATGACAATGTGTTTTGAACACTATGAAATTAGTTCAAAAGCAATTAATCCATAGCGGCATATATCTGAATGAGGTTGCAACAAGCTTTATGCTATAAAGGAGGAGGCTGGGGTGGAGGACGATAAGCTTTGCCAGCAGCAACAGCAGTATTGTGGTGCATCAGCATCAATGCCAGCAAGGATTAGTGAGAAGTGCGTCATATTTAAATACACTGCTGTGTTGAGAGAAAGAGCTGTGATTGGCTGTAGGAGCTGGGAGACGTTAAATGTGATCAGCTGGCCATCGACTGTTCACAGCTGGGCGTATGACCACCATGAACTAACACTGGGCTTCATTTAAAAAAAAAAAAAAAAACTGCTTTTTTTGTCATTCTGTGAAAAGTGGTTCTGAAGATACCAGGTTTTGGCCCAACGCCAGCAAAACATGAGCAAGGAAAAGTTAAAACACAGCATTAATCACCAATCTTGTTACAAATCTCCTCTTATGAGTGTGTCAATGTGGACACAATGGGAGAAAATTTAAAATAAGTTAATATTCAAAAGTGCAGTAAAGACCAAAGGTCTTATAGAAGTTCAGATTTAAAGGATATTTACTACACCGATGCTCCAGACTGGCAGGGAAAAAGGAGAAGAAAAATAAAGTACAAAGGAGCATACATAAACTAACAAATGCACTAGTTTGTCCTCAAAACAGGCACAGACTTAATTGGGTAACGCCTTTAATACACACAACTTAACCTGCACAGTCAATGACCAGTGTCAGCGTAAGTTCTGAGGGTCCGTTTACTTCAACAGCATCTTTGTTTCTACATAAATGCATATTCAAAGGAGTGACTGAAACTAAAATGCTGGTTAACTGGACACAGATAGAAATGATGCTGCTGTCTGTCACTGCAGAAGCCAGGCCTTTCTTAAAGTGCCCAATGTCTGACACAGCTTTTCCACCACAGAGGCCACACTATTCTGCTGACTTTTTCTTTTGTAGACATACAATCCCAACTCAAACCAATACGGATCAATACGCATATGAAACTGTTTGACTGCAACAACAATTCAGCCACGAAACTTTAATGTTTTTTCTCCTGGTTTGTGCGTTAGACCTTTCTCCAAAAATCCAACTTATTGTCACTCAGGAGAATCTTTCCTCATGAACTTCAGCAGTATTGACCCATGATATAAATACAACTGCATCAAACAGCAACCAAAGAAAGCAGATGAAGGTCAAAGACAGATTTGGAAAGCTATAGCATTATTTCTCGTAAACAGGCTTATGTTGGCACAAGTGATGAGAAGTGAGGGGAAAAATAAGTTGATTTAGCACTAAGCATAAAGACATAGAGAGAGATAGACATTACCAAGAAGAACAGATAGTATCACGCCAACGGCTTTGGATGGAGGGTCCAGCCTCGGGGGTTCAACCCCAACCCTCTGGACCTCCATGACCGCCAGATGTGCTCCAAAACAAATACTGCTGCTGGATCCAGCCCGGGCTCCAGATAACAGAATATCCTTTGGTTTAATTCAGGCTTGACTGAATATGGAAGCTGCTCTCTGGGTGGAACGTCCCAATGATGAACCTCCAGTGCTGAGTAGTCCTGGGGGGGAGGTGAGCCTGCCTGGCAGCCCCCTTAGCACTCCAGTAGAAGAGACTGTAGGTGAGCCAGAGGGCAGAGGAAGAGGAACAGAGTGAGAAGGAAAAAGTTAATCAACAGAAATCTTTTAGAGGGTATGTTGCATGTAGAAAAGCACAGGTAGGTCAGTAAAAAGTTGCATTTTCAGTCAGATAATGCATGTTTTTTGCACACATGTTGCTTACTAACATTTAAGAGGTAAAACTGAGACAGGATTTCAAGCTAAGCACAGTGTAAGTCTTGCATCTCCTACCTGGTCCTGCAGCCGGTGTTCTCCCTTCAAAAGGCCAGCCGGCTGGCTGCCTGCACAGCTGAGTCAGTCGAGCAGGACAGCAGGCAGAGCAGCAAAAGCTCACTGCGCACAGTCAGGGTTCACTCAAGGAGAATCCAGCAGCAGCCAGCACTTTCACTGCAGAGACAGCCACATTGCAGCGGCAGCCGGGACGGAAATTAGAGGAGAGAGGGGAGAAGGGAAGAGAAGAGAAAAGAGAGGGGGAGACAAACAGAGAGACAGACAGAGACGCAGAGAGACAGGAGGGGGAGAAGCGACTGCTCTCATTCCTCCTCAGCAGAGCCCCACTGATGCTGACTCCTCTCCCTGCCCGTCCCCCCGGCTACCTCACAACTTTTCCCTGTCCTCTCTGCTGGCTGCATGCCACCTCTCTCTATCTTCCCTCCCTCACCTGCCCACTCATATCCTTCTCATTCTTTTCCCCCTCCCTCCCTTACCCTCCTCCCCTTCCTATCCTGACTCGGGGCGTGTATGCAGACTCAGGCACTTTTGTCTGAGTGTTAGTGGAGATCAGAGAAAAGTTCTGCAGTGCAGGTTTGAGGAGGGAGGAGGTTGTGTAATGCAGCCTGCGGGCCGGCCCAGGCATATGCTCCCTTATCAAAATGGTCCATTCATAAATAGACGTGTGGTTTCACAGATAATGCCTCTTTTAAGGAATCATAACACAGCATACACCAAACAGTGCAATACAACAACTACTGTGTAGTTTAACTTCATAAAAAAGACAGAATCTCTTAACTCTGCTGTGATTTAAAAGCTGTTTCCTCTCACTCTTTATGTATCCTATTAAAAGACACTAATGTGTGTATTTGTGTTACATGTCTCATGCAGTGCCTGGAAGGTCAAACTATCATGCTGCATCCATCCCTGTCTTGTGATGCAGCTGAAGTACATCGTGATATGATGCAGCATTCATGTGTCTTTCCATGCAGTCATTTTTCAAAACAGGACCCCTCCTTTTCCCATAAACAAGCAAACACATCAGTCAAAAAAACAGACATCACTGCACTGTTCACTGCAGGACATGACAGAGGAAGTGCTACAGTCAGAGGTTTTAGATTTGATTAGTCAATTTCAGCCCTGACGGATGCCAAAGTCCATTACTGCAAATACACACTGACCATACACTAAAAGTGATGTGCTATTTGGAGTTCATTAGGTTAGGAAGAGGTTAATTGAAGTTTTTCTACAGGAGGGAAGGAGAACTGTGAGTGCTAGGAAGGATGCAGCTGAAGTCACGTGAAGAGTGCCATCTGAGCCGGGGTACAGTTAGACGGCAGAGGACAAGCGGACAAATGCACATCAGCTTTGGACTTCAACTCCTGGTGATTTTTCTCTGCCTACACAACGGCTGTTTTTGTTGCATATGAAAAGAAGAGGTAAAGTTTGCAGCTTCTAAAGGTGCACTCTTATTTAATCCTAGCAGATTAAAGTTCAAGTAGGTGTTTACCGTACTTTTCATATTCTAAAAGTTGAAATTTTATCATCAATGATGGGTAACTTTTCTGTCTTTCTGCATCTTCTTCTATTTTTTTTACATATTCTGCTTCTCCATTTTTGCTCTCATTCTGCATTCCATTTCCTTTAACCTGCATCTTCCTCTTCTTTCTGTATCTCCCTTGTCTCCTTTTCTACATCTTCTTGTTACTTCTTCACCTCCTTCTCATCTTTTATTTGCATATCCCTGTTCTTCCTCTGCATCCCCCTCTTCTCTCTTTCTGTTCCTTCCTCTTCTCTTACTGCATTTCTCTCGTCTCTAAAACTTCCTCGTCTTTCTGTAGCTATCGCTTCTCTTGTTCTGCATTTTCCTCATATTTTTTACATTTCCCTCTTATCTTTTTCTGCATAGCTCTCTTTAATGCATTTCCCTCTTCTCTCTTTCTCATCTTCTATTTTACATATTCCTCCTCTTTCTAGTGCTTTCAGCATCATCTCTTTGCTGTCAATCTTTCCCTTTTCCTCAATCTTCCCTTTTGGTCTCTTTCCACACCACCCTCTTCTCTCTTTCTTTATTTTCCTTTTCTCTCTTCCTGCATCTTACCCTTGTTTCTGAAGCTCTTCTCTGTTCTCCTGTTCTGCATAATCCTCTTACTGCTACATCTGCCTCTCATCCTTTTTCTGCATCTTCTCCTTTTCTGCATATCCCGTTCTTAATGCATCTCCCTGTTCTCTTTCTCTGCATCTCTCTCTTCCCTCTTTCTGCATCTTCATCTATTTTTACATACTCCTCCTCTTTCTAATGCTTTCTGCAGTTCCCTCTTTGCTCTCAATCTGCATCATCTTTCCCTTTTCCTGCATCTTCACTCTTGTCTCTTTCTGCATCACACTCTTCTGTCTTCCTGTATCTTCCGCTTATTTCTGTAGTTCTCTTCTCTTTTTCTGCATCTCCTTTTTCCCTCCTGCATGTTCTCCTATTTTTTCACATTCATCTTCTTTCTAATTCTTTCTGCATCTCCCTCTTTACTCTCATCTTGCATCTCTTCCCTTTCCTGTATCAACCCTCTTATCTCTCTTCTGCATCTCCCTCTTCTCTCTTTCTGCACACTCTTCTATTTTTACATATTACCCCCCTTTTCTCCTAACTCTGTCTGCATCTCCCTCTTTGCTCTCAATCTTTATCATCTTTCCCACCATCTCCCTCTTTTCTCTCTGAAAATCCCCTTTCTCTCTTACTTCATCTTCCTCTTCCTTTTGATATCCCTCTTCTCCTTTTCTGCATCTTCCTCTTATATTTACATCTTCTCTTTTTCTGTGCCCCTTCTTCTATACAATTAGATATTTACTGAAATATCGATTGAGCTGTTATTCAGCAAAAAAAGGATTCATATGGAGATATTCGAAAGCACAGACTTGCATTTGTATCTTTTTAGTTGCTCTTGCAAAGTTTGCGATACTTGTTGTGTGCTAATTTTAAGACATTTGTTTCACTAGTATATTAGGTCAAACTGAATAGTTTGAAAACAGGGATATTTCTGACACAATGCACAAAGCAAAGCTATATGAACAGTTGGAAACATCCCCCCCTATTTTAACTCAAACATGTAAATAAAGAAAATTAACCCAGCCTCTGTGTAAGATTGTGCCCAATGAGAGTTTCTTGTGTCTGAAAAGAATTAGGGGTCACAAACACACCAGGGATGAACACTGATGTACCACTGAAGTGACAGAGCAGAGGATGTTTTCATGGGTATAGAGCTCAAACTGAGAGATGGTGTGTCCGGGCTGCAGGCTCACTGCTCTCCTCTCCAGGCCCCTCCACTAGGGTGTCAATGCAGCAGTGGTGGGAAGTCTTCCAAAACTGCAATAAGGAGGAAAAAAAAAAGAAGAGCCTTTTGCTGCAGAAAGACAGGAAGCTGCTGCAGACCTACAAGACAACTGCAGCAACACAGAGAGACTGCATACTTACATGTAAATCATATGGTGTTTCATGTACAGATCTGCAATTGGTCTCACACTTTTACTCAGAGATAGCAGAATGCTGCACACTCAGCTTTAAGAGCTCAAAGGTGTCACTGCAGTAAGCTGGGTGCTGATCCAAATCTAAGAAACAATGATAGATGATGCCACAACTGTTACTGTCATGTACAAAAAAACAACTACAAACTTTTAGTGCAACATAGTAAAGTACTCCATTGCAACTTGTGCATGTCAACAAGAGGTTAGTGAAGAAAGTGTTAGCCCTTCATCAACAAGTAACAACATTGCAAGATGTTAACGGCAACTCTAACAGGATGAATATAGTTTGTTTTGTCCGTAAGAGTCTTTGCTTGTAAGCCAATGCCATGACAAGGTCAGAAAAAATATTTATATTGACATTCTGACTTTTGTCATCTTTACTCATGGTTAAATAGAAGAAAACAATTATACCACTGCAAGAGATGTGTAAAAACCTACAAAAGCGGTGAACATTTTGGAGCTAGCAAAAAAAAAAACAAACAAACATTGACTGTACAGTGTTGATAAAACATTCATCCTCCCAGATGTTTTTACCCTTTTATTGATTTTATAAATCTTTATAAAATCATAGTAAATAAAATCTTTTGACCCTCTTCTCTGAGTTGCTTGTTTGGTTGTTTGTTTGGTTTCATGGTGTAATGGTAGCCAGGCATACTGATTAAGCAGTGACTGGACCTTTCAGACACAGCTGTCTTTATACTACAATAACATGAAACACATTCGCTGCACTAAGGTGATCCCCATTTCACTAGTAGTGACACTAATAGCACCAATTGGCTGGACCTCTGTTGAATGAGGCAAGCCACTTTAAAGGAGGTGAATATATAAGTAATCACTTATCTTAACTTCAATATTCTTTTTTATCAAACTGACATTGCTGTGTAGAAATCTGTTTTCATTTTCACATTAAAAGTTTTTTTTTTTGTAATTTTTTTCAAAATAGTCAAATTTTATAGACGATGTTTGATTCATAAAATCAATAAAAACAACATTTAAAACATCTGATGGGGGGAATACTTTTTATAGGCACTTTATATATAGACATAGACAAAGTCACAACACCAATGAGGGCTTTTGAAGTCTGTCGATGGCAGTCACCATATTGGAAATGCTTCCTGTCTGAAAAAAAAAAACTTGGTCAACCTAAAAACCAGGCAAAGGGACTGCCCAGGTTAATGGTTATGGTTTTCACTTAGGCTTCAACTATGAGCTTCAGCTAGTTAATATTGATGTCTGATTAACAAAGAACAAAAGTACTTATTTGAAAAGATAATATAATGAGCTAAGACAACAAAGCTGAAGTTGGCCATCACATTAGCAGGGATTAGCTAAATCAAGGTGACGTTACACAGCAAAGTTTGCTGCAAGGTGTTGTACTTCAAAGAAAAAAAATGTACCACTGTAAGAGGCAGCAAAAAGAAAACTTTTAAAGCTGTGAACATTTTGCAGAATGCAAGAAAACCTTGATTGTAGATAAATATGGACAAAGTCTTAGTGAATCACATTTGCAGTGATTGGCTAACTCTTGCTGTAGAGTAATGTAAATTAGCAAGGTTTGCCACAAGGTGATGTTATACATCATGTTGGCGATTATGTATGAGGTTATACATATCCGTCACTTTGGGGCAAACTTTGCTAACAGTACATAGCCTTACCTTAGAACAAATGCAGACGTCCTTGTCGAGCTTCTTTACGCTGAGCTGACTGTGTGGTCTGCCACATAGGAATCTTAATCCAAAGGAAACATTCCACCTTGTTTTGTGATGCTCAGAGAACAGATGAAATACACTTCATAGCCTCTGAGGATACCTGTTACCTGATATCAGTGTTGCCTTTACCCCATATACACTGTTTGACCACTTTTGTGAACTGTAGAAGTTTCGATAAATCCCTACCGCAGTCTGCAAGCCAGAAGTCCAGGTGCAGCTGTAATAAATGTGATTGGCTCATAGCACTGGAATGCAGGTCTTGATAATAAATCAGGTTTTTTTTTTGTTTTGTTTTGTTTTTTTATACATAACTCATATTCTTAAAAAATCCCAAACAGATGAGATATATTTAATTGTTGCCTTTATGTTGATAGGACAGCTGAAACAAGACAGGAAACATGGGGACGGAGATTTGGTGGAAAATATGCACCGCACCAACACCAAAAATTGACCCCACAACCACTGCATTGTGGACGAAAGCCTCTATGTTTAGGCGCCTGCTCTAATCACTAAGCTAAACCAAAGCTCCAAATTCATAATTTGAACAAGGCTGTAAAAAGGTTTATTTCTGCTTCTTTTTATAAATAGTGTGTATACCTGACTTTTGTCAAGACAGTCTCCAAAGTTAAAAACCTGACCTGCAAAATCTAATTACAAAATGTTTAATAAAGACGAGTAAACAGACTGAATGCATTCAATGTAAACATTTTAGTGCAGCGAGCAGTTTCCATTAGCTGTGTAGTAGATAGTGGAACTATGTAGCTAAGATAGCTAAGGCTGAGGTCACAAGGCAGCTATGTACCCACATTATCCATGTAACTAAGTTAGTTTTAGCAATGTTTGCTCAAGCTCATGCTGCTAAACATAAAATACAGTAGCTACATAGTCTTATGTAGTATCTTTAACTATGTAGCTAGAATAGCTATTTTAACTTTAGCTAAAGGAATGAGGCTGAAGCGAGCCACCATCCGTGTAACTACTTCTAAAACAGGTTGATACATAGGCTACTTTAGTCCCGGATTAGACCTTATTTATCTATTAAATGTTTATTAGTCTGTAAGGTTTGCAATGTGATTATTAGATTAATGTAACTGCTAGACTTTGCTTATGAATGAAATTGAATTTAAAAATCTAAAACTGTAAATATGTTGTACCAGCAAATTAAGGTACTTCCTTTGAGATATCCAGTGTCCACTTGTAGCTAGCCTAAAGTGGACACTGGAGGAACTGGAATTTTTACTTCTTCTCCACTGGATTCATCTTTTGAACACCAAGAACATTTAGTGTATGGGTCTCAGACTTGTGGCCCGTGGGAAGATATTTTGTGGCCCCCCCACTTGACATCAAAGTGTAGTGTTAGTGTGGCCTTTGCCTTTTACGCACGCACACTCCAGCCTCAATTACAAAATTCAACCAGTTTCTGCTGCCAATTAACAACACTGCAGCTTTAAAGTCAACAAAAGGCTCAATTCATATTACATCCATAATATGAATAAGCACTAAGAGATAAGAACAAGAATTCAAAATAGTTGCCTTAATCCCCAAATGCATTTAATTAACACACTGCAGCCAAAAAACATGCTCTTTTGATGTCTTCATAATAAAACAATGTTCCGGTTGTTATAATTGAGGGCAAAGGCATCAGTGAGTTTTGCTTGGTCCAGGGCTTGGGTTCTGAGTTTATTGCCAGCAGTACCAGGGTGCTGGTCCCAGAGTCTCCACTGCTGTTCCTCTACTCATTCTTTAAACGACACAGACATGAGAACCTGCGATCACAGCTCACTGATGTGACAGGAAGGGTCAGAGATATGGATAGGAGTTTAAATAAGTCTATAAAGGCATCCAGAGGTTTTTGCCATGTAAAACCAAACCTCTTCCCCTGAGTGGGATTAAAACAGCTGCGCTCAGGATAACAAATGTTTTCCACGCGTAACAGTCCGTCAGCCACAAACACAGACATCGTATCTCGCTTTGGTGAGTGACACAGTACAATCTCCCGACTGATTTAATGCCTCATTATTTCAATCTGTAATGCCAAAGTAATATCAACTAATTTCATTTACATACGATTTAATTTTACATCAACAAGAAGTGAAATTGTGGTCTTGATCACTTAGGTTTAAATGGGACATCGTTTATAAATCCTGTGGCGTATTTAACTACAGGTCTTGTCAAATGGTAAAAATTCCTCTCATAACGATGAAATCAATACTTTATAACTGAACATTTAATCCCAGTCCAGACACAGGCTGTCGTATGACATGAGGTCGGCATGTTTAGTCTTGATGCAGTGCCAAAATGCCTCCAAAATGCACTGAGATGCCCCAGTTCATCCTGCGTGCAGGGATGCCAGAGGGATTCAGATAGAGTGGACCTCATACACCTCAAAGGGCTCATACATGTATGGCATGAATGTCCACAGGATGTCTCTTGCTCTCTCTCTCTCCCTATCTCCCTCCGTTCTCTCTCTCATTCTCCTCCCTGGACTCTGCGCACTGATCCCAGGTCAGGCAAAATAGGGCTCATATCAGGTTTTGTGAAAAGGTTGCTGTTTTAAAGTCATGAACAGTCATGGCGAATGTATGTTTAATGAATACTCCAGTCTTGTAAATTCATCATCAGTGGATTCTAAAAACGTTAAAATCTGTAACATGTTGTCATATGTTACAAGGATAGCATATTTTTGCCTGACCTGTTTAGTTTACTTGCAAGTAAATTCTCTTTTGTATGCAAACATGCAGCACTCATTAAATGGTATCTGCATCTAATATTGGATCATTTCTCTTTATAAACAATACAGCAGCCTATATGTCAGTCACTGGTCATATTGATATTGCTAAAAAACTATCCGACCCACAGGACATGTCATTGGAGCAAATCTGGCCCACTACCCTAAATGAGTTTGATACCCCTGATTTAGTGACTAATGAAGTATGGCTACAGCTTATTCCTCTCATTAATTAGCATATTTTTGTATCAAAAAGCTAACTACTCCTTTTTTTGAATAACTGTAACAAAACATGAAAAACCCTAGACTTTTTACAGAGACACAAGATGGAGCTAATTGAGAGTCAGACATTTCCTTCAGTTGTTTGTGTAGACCGAAAACAGAGCTAAAAGAGGGGGATGTTAGACATCATGCCATGTGGCCAGAAAAAAACATATTATACTAGGTGGGTCTTAGGCTACTTGCTGGGTCTCACATAATGAAAATGGTTTTTATCTAAATGTAACTACTGGTAAAATAAAAGCTATGTATGTCCACAAACTACTGTATGCATAATGCAGTATTACTCCAGGTAAACATGAAACCTATAGCAAACAACTTACTGACTTTTGCCAATCCAGAGACTTGCGTTTTCTCAACATCAAAGCCGTCTACAATGTCAATTTGCTGTAGCAGGGAAACTAGTTCATACCAAATGTATTCATTCAGAAAGAACCAGTTACACAGGATTCATATTCTGTCCATAAGAGGAAAATTTTCAATGTAGATCAAGCTTTGAGAAGCTTGTTTTTAACTCGCTTGAGTTACACAGGCAGGTCCCTACACGTCCCAGGATCAAGCTCTTTCACTCCTGAAGAGGAAATCTGCTCCTCACACTTGAGTTTGTTGGTCTTCTTTTGAGAGGAAATGAAAGCAATGATTTTTGTTAAAGTCAACCAAAAAAAACCCATTTTGTTTGAAAAGATGGTTTCATGATACCACCAGGGGGAGTTATGCCCTTTAGGCTTGTTGTTTTTTTAATCTGAGCACACCTCACAGTGCTTTAAAGGCACTTTTAATTTTCCAGCTTTATGTGAGTTTATCTAGTGTTATTATTCAGGAGATGTTACTATTCAGGAGATGTTGACATAAAACATATAAAAACAAATAAAAAACAGTTCCAGAGGGATTATTTCTTTCACTTTCTCTTATAAATCCTCTCATGTTATGACAGAAGTGGATCAATGATCAGTCAAACTTGCTTTGGCCTTGTCAGGGCGGTAAAATGAACATACTGTGTGCTTTCCTCAGCTGTTTGAAGGCTAGGGAGTGTGTAACATATTGTTTTGTATGACACATACAGGAGTGGCTGAACATTGGAATTTCACACTCACCCACTCAAACTGTTCACCTCCATGGCTGTCCTGTTAACACATCCAGACTATTTAGGGCCCAAGCACTGAACCAGTGCAAGGACCTATTTGCAATTCAAATGACTAGGCATTTAATTGTAGGTTTTAAGTATGTAAACATGTGTAAAAAGTCCTGAATTTTGGCATGCACATTAAGTCTGGTGAAAAATTTGATATTTTATGGGACTCCACAAAACATTTTGGGAATTGCCTCGATAGTGCCCCCTCACAGTTTTCAGAGTTAAAGCCCCCTCCTTAGACTTTGTCCAATATCTTTGAAATTTTTTGTGCTGATGTGGCTTGGAGAGATCTACAAAAAAGCCTCTTGGATACCTCCCCTGTCTCCAACAGGAAATCTGTCATTTTGAAGGAGTTAGCAAAATTGTTTTTTTTTTTTGTTTGTTTGTTTGTTTGTTTGTTTGTTTTTGCCATTGCAAGGGGTCTTTTGAAGATTAACTCCTCTGACAGCATTCACCCAACCAAGCTGAATTTTGGTGTACTGCTAGAAGAGACATAAATTATCAGAAGTTATTCAGCTGCTGTACAACACTCAAAGGGCGTGGCCATGGTGAGCCCTCAAATTTGCATATTTTTTCAAGAAACTGGAAGTTGTTAATAACTCAGCTTTGCATAGTCCAATCTGCCTCAAACTTCCTGTGTTTAAAGGTGACATATTTTACTCTTTTAAGACAAGTTTATATTGTTCTCAGACGTCCCCAAAACATGCTTGTGAAGGTTATTGCTGAAAAAACACTCCAGTATTGGATTTTTGCATGTCTTAAAACCCCTCTGTTTCAGCCCTTATCAGAATAAGCCATTTCTGTGTTTGTGGCTTTAAATATTACTGATCTGTCTGACTCCGCCCCTGACCACACCCCTCTCAGGAAATGGATGCAGCACTCGTGATATTACATTTTTTTTTCCCAAAGTTTAGACTGGGATTCGACCATCAATCTCCCAGACCACAGTAAGCAGGATAACCTACTGAGCTATCCAGCATCTCAGCTGGTAGCTGGAAAGATCAGCAGAGGAGGGTGAACTTTCCTCCAAGTGGGGGAGAGCCAACCAAACCTGGGGGAGGGTGCTTAGGCCCCTGGTGAGGTCACTAGATGTAAAATCTGAGAATGGCTTGTTTCAGCACACATTTTTTGAAAGGTGAAAAAGAGAGGGGGAGAGGGAATGGATTTTTCTGTTACTTGAGGGGATGGTGGACAGACCAGGGACACAAATTGGTGTCTTCCTCCAGACTCTGGGACCTAGAAGAGTGGAGAGGCACAGAATCCATGTTGCTTGAAGTCCAGTGTGAAGTTTCCATAGTCAGTGATGATTTGGGCTGCCATGGCATCTGCTGGTGTTGGTCCACTGTGTTTTCTGAAGTCTACAGTCAACGCAGCCATCTACCAGGACATTTTAGAGACCTTCACGCTCCCTTCTGCTGACGAGCACCATGGAGATGCTGATTTCATTTTCCAGCAGGACTTGGCACCTGCCCACACTGCCAAAGGTACCAAAATCTGGTTCAATGACCATGGTGTTACTGTGCTTGATTGGCCAGCAAACTGGCCTGACCTGATCCCCACAGAAAATCTATGGGGTATTGTCAAGAGGAAAATGAGAGACACCAGCCCCAACAATGCAGATGACCTGAAGGTCACTATCAAAGCAACCTGGGCTTCCATTACACCTGAGCCGTGCCACAGGCTGATCGCCTCCATGCCATGCCGCACTGATGCAGTAATTCATGCAAAAGGAGGCCCAACTGAGTTTTGAAGGCATAAAAATCAACATACTTTTCAGAAGCCTGACATTTCTGTGTAAAACATCCTTTTTTTGTTGATCCTATGTAATATTCTAATTTTTTGAGACACTGAATTTTGGGTTTTCTTATCTGTAAGCCATAATCATCAAAATTTCCAGAAATAAAGGCTTGAAATATTTCACTTTATTTGTAACAAGTATATGGGTTTCACTTTCAGAAAAGAGTGACAAAAAAATATTGAACTTTTTCTTGATATTCAAATTTTTTGAAGTGCACCTGTTTATTTTTGTAACTTGGATCAGTTAGGTCTTGCATTTCTTGTTAAGGATTTTCATCTTTGATATTTTTACAGCACATATTTTGTTTCTTTATTCTTGTAACCCTGTTGTATTATATATTCCATGTTTGTTGTTATGTCGAGTGATTTGGTTGATTATTGGTCACGTGACCATGTGTATTAAGCACAGCTGTGTATGCCTGTTTGATTATACAAGACAAACCTGAAGAAGCTACAGGCAAAATGCGTTGTTCACTCATAATAAAGTTTAAGTAAAGTCTATCTAAATGTGCGGCAGATTATTTCTCTTTGTTTACTTTGGACCTGCTACCAACTGGCACCTGATGACCTGGGCTGTGCACGGGGATCTCTGTTTAAGATTTATTTTTTTTGCCTTAAATTTTGAACAACCATAACTCAACTGAATTTAATCATGTCTAAACAAGACTCCCTGTGCTTGATGAGAGCATTCACCCAAACACACTGGCAATTGTACTTTTCAAAAAATATACAGCACCACCATGTAGTAAGAGAAAGAAAATCGGCCCTGGTTAATCATTTCCCATTTCACTCTGGTTGATCAAATATCACTCAAATTTACTCAGGCACATCCTGATATCTGTACCTTCATTTTTGTAGAGTATCAAAAGTGTACATCTAACGGGGATGCAATGGCAACATTTTGTTTGGAATAAAATAGGAAGTAGTTTTTTTCATGGGCTTCACGTACCTTTAAAGATATTAAACTTGGTATAAATAAGGCCCTGAGGGACCTGAAGTAAATGATATAAATCTTGTTGGTGGGTGTGGCTAGATGACTCAGTGGCGTCCCCTCCAATATTTCAAAAAAGCAGCTCCTGTAGCACACTGTTGATCCAATCACCTTCATCTTTGGTGTAGTATAAGATGAGCCATGGAGGATTAAAATTGAGCAAAATGTTATACCAAACCCAAAGGGTGTGGCCATGGCAGCTCATGAAATTTATGTGTTATTCCATGTCATAATAATAGCTAGCCCTCACAAAAAAAATCCTATTAATTACAAGATTGGCCAAACCTTGCTGAAATTTGCGCACACAACTCTCAAGACATTGACCTTTGGATGGCGCTTAGAGGTCAAAAGGCATGGCCATGGGGATTTTTTTGTTCGCCTTGGAACAGGAAGTAGTTCATTCTATATGCTGAACAAACTTGTACAGTGATGAAACTTTCAAAAAATGACAAGACTTTAAGGCTGTTTGACAGTTCAGCTTGGACAGACATCACTGCTGCTGGCTATTGTTTCTGATGAGGCCACAACCCAACTTGGACCCAACGTGCACAGAGGTGCGAGGGCCCGTTGTGCTGCTTGCAGCCCTAGTTTTTTGTTTTTTTAAATTAAAATCAGATTCAGGCTTTTAAGTTATAAAAAGCAACTCTTTATTCAACAATTGTTCAGTAGATATATATTAGACAACATTTCAAGAGTTTAAAAAAGTGTTAAATTCTGTTTATTTTACACTATTTACAAAATCATTTGTGCAATATTGCCATAGTATGTAGTAAACACCAGGCTTTATCACTAAAAAAGCCATGGTCGATTTTCTTGAAGTTAAACACTATGACACAGTTTAAAGCTGTTATTATATAAAAAACCCATCAAAACAAAAATTTTCTATAGCTGTTAAATTTGAAATTGAACAAGACATTTGATTTAATCTAGCAGTAACAAAGTAGCCAAGCAAACTGGCTTCTCTCTTTAAAATCAATCTATTATACTTTTATTCAATGCGAAATTAATGTGTTTCTCCATTGTTGTTCTAAGGCAACATATTTCCAACAGTTACTGAATGGAAATCTAGTCAAATCAGCATAAAGAAACAGCTAGACACACATAATTCTGTTAAAAATGACAAAAACAAAAATAAAAGGGGAAGAAGTAATACAAATACTCTTAAAGGTCCAGATGCAGTGTTGTAAAGTCAGACATATTGCCTCAAAGTGACAAAACTTGTGTCTGCATCAGTTTGAGCTGAAAGACTACAAGTTCACAAATAAGCGGAGAAAATCTTAAGTTAAAGACGTTAGCTTACATGGCAGAACTCTGCTGCTTGCACCAAATCTTTTTGCATCATATGTCAAGACTTCTAAACAAACTTTTGCCTGCCAAGTTGCATTCTAGGAAAAGTAGGCGGCAGTTTTTGACAAATAAATATGCATTTAATAAAAAAGATGACACTGGTCCTGCTGCATTGATTTGGATGACTTTCTGAAACTGTCTATCATGTTGTGAGATCAATACTAATTGTGAATCATTATTAGTGCCGGTTCTCAGATTTTTCAGTGGCCATAATGCACTGAACACTGAAACACTCCAATAAATAACTTTAAGGGTTGATGAATAGCAAAGCCCTAAGACTGTAACGGGGAGGAAACTAATCAATCTAGTGCGTCCAATATACCGCCACCCTCATCACCACCATCATCGTCGTCGTCATCATCGTCATCGTCGTCATCATCGTCATCGTCATCGTCTTCTTCGAGGCCCTCTTCTTCCTCATCGTCTCCACTGCTGGGTTCAGACTCTTCATCATCAGAACTCTCAGCTTCTTTCTCTTTCTTTGGGACTGTCAGATGAATGGCCTCTTCAGGTGAACTGATGCCATCGATGCAAAACAAACACACGCAGACAGTGAGACCGACTACTTATGAATATCTTACTGCTTGGGCAGTGCAGCAAGAAACAAATCAGCCATTTACCTTTATAAAGGTCCATTCCCAATACAACATCAATAGCAGCTTTAAAAAATACAATACCCAGAATCCTCAGCTTGAAACAAACTCAGCCAGAACACCTCAGGGAATTTATGAGCTGATTCCTTGAGGAAATATGCACCAAAACATCAGTTCATGAAGATTTATCCACCAGTTCATGGTCCATCAGTTTTAAGTTCTCTATGTTTCTTAAAACTTTCACCTTCAGTCATAACATTTGATTGGGGTGAAGCAGCAGCTGCTGCCAATGAAGAAAGGAAAGTATTGCCTGGAAAAAGTATATCTGTTCTTATCTGTCATTGCTGAAAGCCTCAGTAGAAAGCAATAGAGAAGATATGACTCAATTCACAGCAGTGTATCATGTATTCAGTGCTCTGCAGTGGTTGATCTGAAAGGACATAATCAGATATATGTTTAGGAGTTAACTTTCTTAGATTTTAAATGCAAAACAGCCTAATCAGAATAGCTGCTGTGAATTGAAGAGCAAATCCAAAGACACCATCTAGATAGCAATAAAATATCTCCATATTTACATCTCCTACTTTACAGCTTAAAAATTAGGAATTAAATGATAGTAATTACAAAGATTGAAAATTTTGTTAAGTACAAAATGTGTAAAGATTCAACATTGTAAAATTGTAATTGTGGTACATTAGGCTATCTAATACTGTCGTTAAAATAGATATATCTGGGGTTCACATTGGAGGAGCAAACATGGAAGAAAAAGGAGCTTTCCCAGCTACAAAATCCACCAGTCTTTCCAGTAGAGTGGACCCAAACAGCCACCAGACGCTACACCAGTCCCAAGAAGAACAGGAGCAGAGGAGCTCCTGCTGTCAGTCCCTCACCACACGGTCGGGTCCCTCCACTCTTGCTCCCGTGGGTGTAGCTCGATGTCATTCTGCATGTGCTTTCGTTTGCAAATCCTCACCGCCACAAAAATAGCGAGGATGATCAGAATAAAAGCACAGGCTCCTCCAACTGCTGCTGCCAGGATGCCGATCTCAGAGAGGGAGGCTAAAAACAACAAAACCCAAAGTTAGAGACAGCAGCAGGAGAAGTATGAAGGCATTCACTTTACATGTAAGCATTTAACAAGATCACAACCTCTGTGGAGAGACCTACCTACTTTAGTAGCAGATTTCACATAAAGATAAACAAAATATGATTCCAAAACAAGGTCAATGAAAACAGTGTCAGTAAAAGCCTCCTAAAAAAAATTATGTGAAGCTACTAGTGGGCGACGGCGGGGTGGACACTGAGACAGCCAAGCATGCACTCTGTGGTTTGTCACAAGGAACGGAACGATAGCCAATCAGTAAACAAGCCGACCAAAGAAGGACGCACAACAAACAGCCGTGGCGAAATGTGTTGGCTGTCTTGTAGCACACCACACAATATAAGAACTAAACAGTTAAATCTGCTATTTGTTGTCATGTATAGTTAAAAATTTAAGATATTTTACTGTGTGCCAGGCTTTAGGCACACTTTACACATTTTATTAATTCATTTTGCAAACTGTAAACATTTTCCCATTCACTAAAACACATTTTGTACAATGGCGTTCTTGTGATGTGTAATGGCAACAACTAGTGGTGGAAGATGAACGCAATTGCAGTACAGTGTGTCACAACAACAGCTCTTGACTGAAAACCCTTCTTGTGATGAAACTTATATTCAAGTCACAACAGAGTGCACCAGTCCGTGGAAAACTGATATCAAAGATGGATGGAAACAACCTGAGAGGCAATGCAATGTGTGAACTGTGGCTGAGTCATGAATATTTCTTATGCAAAAGCGAAACAATTGAAGACTCCTGCACACTGTCTTCTGCATTTGCAATTCCAGGATTTCCTGTATTGCTCAACAAAATTTTGTTACCAGACCTTTATCAGGTTGATCCTGATAATGAAACTCTGAGTAATGTTACATCCAATATTGCAGTAAATCCCACAGGGTGTGGGACTCTTAACTGTATTGATTGTGGACATCTCTCCTATGCACATGTTTAGGCTTGCCAAGGTTCTTTGAGTATTTCTTTCTGATAATTAAACTGCATTTTTAGTAACTGCATCATGTATTGTGATTAAATTAAGTTACCCCTTCTCTGGAGCGATCCCTGACCACTGTGTTTTCTATTTTTTTAATGTAATGTGTGATGCCTGAAACTGTCTGAAACTGACTACAGATAAAACTCTTCTGACATGGTTGTTTGACTTTGCCACAGGTATTAGAGATGAATCTATTTTGCAAACTGGGTTTTGTGATTACAGTTTTGAGAAAAGAGTGGAGGATTTCAGAAAATGTGTGTTAGCACTTGTGAAAAAATATTATTATTTCAGAGAGTTAAACTACATCCCCTTTGCGGGAGGAGGAACAGGGATGTAATGCACAAAGGCAGTACTGTAACAAAGTGTCTTACTGATGAACATGTAGAGTACTGAGATTTTTATTTCTTAATATCATACAGTTACCTCAATGTAGTTTTTTTGGCTAGATTTTTCTTCAAATCTGCTAAATTATGAGGTACAAGCAACCTGTCTGCATAGCCATATACAGTGCATTCAGAAAGCATTCAGACCCCTTCCCCTTTGAGGGGCCAAGCACTGACCAGTGCGAGACTCCTATTGTATCTGTAGGAATGATTTTTTTCTGTCACAACCTTTGCATTTTTGGGGGCTTTCAAATGCTCCAATACTCACGAAATTTGGTGGCATGTTAGATCCTGGTGAAAAATTGTGTATTCTGGTGGTTCCTTTCATCTTGTTCAAAAAATAGCCCCTCAGGGGCCCCAAAACCTGATTTTCACTGGTATTTTAGGAGCCCTGACCACAGGTTTGAGTGACATACATGAAATTTGGTACACATATGTATCATGACCAGATGAACAAAAAATCGTCTTGGGACCATCCTCTAAATACACAGGAAGTGACATCATAAAGGAAAAGTGTCCAAATTTGGCCGTTTTTCGGTCAATTTACAGTCCTTGCATTTGAACAACCTCATCTGGACTTATCCGATTGACTCCAGAGTGGTTTCTCCTGAAACTAGACAAGATGGAGATCTCAGCTTGTGCTCTGCAGGAGTTTTCACCAGGGGGCGGGGCCGTAATAAGGCTCCAAACTTTGCCAACCACTTTTTTCACCATTTTTCACAAAAAACATGGTGTAAAAACAACAATATGTCCATAACTTTTCAGTGCTTACAACAATCCTCACCAAACTTCACACAGATGATCACACATGGATCCTCTATCAAATCAAGCACTAACATCAGGAATCAATAACTCCGCCCCCTTCTGACAAAATAAAATTGAATTTGCCACTTTTTCCACTTTTATCAATTTAAAAATTCAGCCCCATAACACCGTAGAACTTACACAGATGATCTTTGGTCAGGAAATGCACCATGACCACACCTACAACAAAGCCTCTTGGACCCATGCCAAAATCACAACAGGAAGTCCACAGGCTCCACCCCAATTTCAAAATAAGGCCTCTTTTTGGATATTTATTCACTGAAAACTGATTTAACTGTGGGGGAGATCATTCTATGGTCTTCAACATGTTCTGGCAACACAACAGGATCACACTGAACACACCCAAATGAAAACAGCTCATCATGGCGCCCTCCTCTGGCAACAGGAAGTAATGCAAATGAGTCATTTCTGCATTTGTCTTTGTGTGTTGAACCTATCATTCTCTGATTTTCCCCTGAAATCCTCAATATCTGCCCCAACATTGACATGTTTCATTAACAGACACCCCAGTGGCCGTGTCGGCCATTTTGATCCTTCGCCATTGGACAGGAAGTGGGTCATTTCTGTGTTATTCTTACTGTGTTCAACCTATAATGCTCTGATTTCTACCTGAATTCCTCAATATCTGTCCCAACATGGACATGCATCATTCCCAGATGACCCAGTGGTCATGGCAGCCATTTTGATCCTTTGCCTCAGACAGGAAATTGGTCATTTCTGTAATATCCTTACTGTTTTGAAACTATCATGCTCTGATTTTCACCTGAACTCATCAATATCTGCCCTAACATTGACTGCTTTTACATGATAAATAGTCCTTCCCTCATCACCTCTACATATCAACATCCACCTCTGACATACTCCCACCTACTGTTGAGGGGCAGTACTAACTCATATACAAAGTGCACCGTGCTGATGTTTTTAGCGCAAGGATGCTCAGTGAGGGATCGCCCTGGTCTCCCTGCCGTGTTGCAGCACACTGCATGGGTTTGCCTACACCGCACTATTACTACACAATGGCAGTTGCGCCGCGGCCCGACCTGCACCAGGGTGCAAGGGCCCTTCAGTGCTGCTTGCAGCCCTAGTTTGTTTTTGTTATGTTGCAGCCTGATGCTATAGTCAAAAAAATAATTTTTATTCTCCTTAATCTACACTCAGTACTCCAACATGACAAAGTGAAAACAGAGTTTTAAACATGTTTGCAAATGTATTAAAAGTAAGAAACTGAGATGTATTATTGGCATGAGTATTCAGACCATTTACAAAAAAAGGTGGACTCCAATCACAGTGTATAAACAGCTCTGAAAAGAATGAGGAAAAATGGTAGTAACCTGAGCTAAATTTCAAATGACTTTTGCAAAGGGTCTGAATAATTATGTCAATGTCATATTTCATTTTTACTGAAATTTTCTTAAATTCTGTTTTCACTTTGTCATGATGGTTCTGAGCTACATTGCAATGTGTCTTCTGTATAAACCTTGAGCTTCTACTATTTTTGAAAGCAATGTAATATAAAAATGCTTAAATGTTCTGATTTTTCTTTCACTCAGTCTAACAATCATACACGCTGCCAGTCTGACCTTTGTTGACGACTCTAAGGACGATCTCTCCATTACTGCCGTGCACATCTGGAGGATTCCGCACCTGGCAGGTGAAGGTGCCATTAAAGGTTGGAGGCACCTCATGTAGGGTGATGGAGGCATCCCGTCTCAAAATATCTCCTGACCACACTGCATGGCCTTTAAAACGTCCATGCTCGGGAGGGTATGGCGCCTCTTGGTAGTAAAACACCTAACACAAAAACACACAAACACAGTCCAGCAAAAACAGAAACATGAGGAAAAACCTGCTTCTGTGGCCCGGTCAGCTATAATAAAATTTTCTGAGCATCAATTCTAAAACATAAATACACCTTTAATTGACATGTTGTCAGGGTTTTTTTATGTACTATTGTGATGCTTTGATCACTAGCTTCGTTTTTTGATGCCAGGATTGAGCATATTTTGCATCATGCTTAATATGGCACTTTTATGTTTCAACGGGCAAGCAGTTTGTCAATCGCAAGAGGCCACATCCTAACATCACATCTTTTCTATTCTTTATTTACACTGTTTAAAAACTAAACAGCACTTGGTTTGTAGTAAAGAAGACTAGGAACACTCAGGAACACTCTCGTCATACATGACTGGGTTTCCAGGGAGTGCATGGCTAGAACCCCCCATATAGATAGATGCATTTATTAGAATGTGTACTGAATACAATAAATTAGTTCAAAAGCAATGAATCCATAGTAGCATTAACCTGAATATGAGAGTGAATAAGCGTTATGCTATAAAGGAGGAGGCTGGGGTGGGGAAGGTTAAGCTTTGCCAGCAGCAGCAGTGTGATGCATCAGCATCAATGCAAGTAGAGATATATTATATATTATTATTATTTATACATTATATACATATTTAAATGGACTACTACGTTGAGAAAAAGAGCTGTGATTGGCTGTGGGAGCTGGGAGGTGATAACTGGGATCAGCTGGTAACAGCTGGGTATATGACTTCTGTATCCTACATGAACTAATGCTGAGCTTCATAATATATTAATATTGTTTTTTTCATTGGTATTAGAGTTAGATGGACACTTCATTGGTATGCGCTACTCCATGTACTTGTGGATTGTTGTTGCTTCCTGTTCTGTTTATCACTACGGTGGCAGCTGTATGTGTGCAGACAAATTTCCCCAAGGGGACAATAAAGTGTATCATATCGTTCATAAGTATGATATATGGTCAGTAATAGGGCCACTTTTGGTTTAATTTGAATTATTTTTCCATCAAGTGTAGTTTCCTCCGGGTGGCCACTGGAAGTAACGCTGGCTGAAATTATAACTGCATTGATTTCACTTTTGAATCCAGGAGGCCACTTAAGATTACAGTGCAGTTTTGGTGTTTGTTTATGAAAGTCACTGAAAAGTTTAAAGGCTTTGATGCACTGAGTCTGTTATTTACAATGCCTTTAGAAATGTAACACAATAAAATGGACTCTATCTTTGCCCATTCATTGGAAAAATCCACAGAAGACAACAAATAAAACTAGAGTTCTGTATTAGTGGGGTGGACCTTTAACTGATAATTGTTAGTAAAATCTAACATATAAAGTCATATTTTACCAAATAAAGCATCATCATTAAAATAAAAAAAAATCTCAACTAGAACCTTGCCTGGACTGCATTCACAATGTAAAAATATAAAACCCCCAAATTTAAAGCATCTGTAGATACAAAAAGAAGTTTCTACACACCGACTCATCGGGTCCTTGGTTTAAAGGTTTGAAGTTCCAGGACACTGACACAGTCCGAAGTGACACTGCATGACTGGAGGTAAAGGTGCACTTCAACTTTACATTCGTCCCGTTGACAGCCTCCACTTCTTTTGGAGTGTAAATATCTATTCCACTCACATGTAGCACCCCTGTAAAACAGACAGAAATAAGCACTTATCAGTAATGATATTTCATTATACAGTATGAACACCTCCACAACACAAGTTATATTTCAATCTGCCCAGGTGACTATTGTTATTTCATTTCTGTTTCAGAGCAGCTCATTGAACCAAGCAATGAAGAGCTGGGCTGTCTGCCCAAGATGTACTTATCAGTGCTGGTTTAACATCGAAAAGTCCTCGACTATAAAGAGTAAAGTGACACAGCCTCAGATCTTTGCTTTTCATAATCTAGAGCTTAAAACCATGACTGTCCATAACCCAATCACTTCAGATTGCAAGACAAAATTTCCTCTTTTCTACATGACTTCACTTCAGTGCAGCATACTACAGAGCCAATAATACAAATAATGAAATAGTTGCTACACCCACAGTGAGTTAATGATTGTATGTGTGCACAAGTACAGAAGGTCAGATAGGCACCACCTTTGCAGGACTAGGTCTGGCTGTTTGTTTATGGATATTTATCAAACGCTAAAACATAGTAGAAATATAAATGCTCTGTTGTTTTACTCGAAACATTAGTTGAGTATTCTACAGTAAGTTGAGTTAAATCTGCATCACACTGTCAGACCTGCAGACTCATCCTGAGGATTAAAACATTCCTGCCAATAAACCTCAGAGGAGGAGAGACAAAGAATGTGCTGTAATCCTGCACAGAGAAGGATGAAATAAAAAGTAGGACTGTACAAGAAAAAGTCCACTTCACAAAAGCTTTAAAAAGGACAGTCAGTAGCACCAAGTGGAAGTGGAAATTGCAAGTTTAAGCACTACAGCATACTGCAAGCTTGGAGTTTGCAAGTTTTATGTGCATTTGTTTCATGTCAGCAGAGCATTACCATCTTTAATCATTTTGCTGTCCTGTGCAACATCTGTGCTCTGTCCTTGTTTTCCTACCAAGTGACTGACTGATTAATTTTTCCGTTTGTCTCTGTCGGAAAGACAGCATATGAATTTTGTTTGAGCTTCTTTCATAAAGAAGTTACATCTGTTAACTGTTCTTATCCTATGTTCTGTTGGCATCTTTAAACTGAAAAATATTTCTCAGAATCATTTACAATACCAAAACAACTTATGTTCACCCACTGACTTTTGATACACTTTTTCATCTCATACAAGTATAGATCCAGGCAATATCTAGGTACCAGCAGTGGTTAAAAGGTATTACTTAGCACTGGTAACAGAAAAAAAAAAAAACTCGAACCACACTCAACCCTAATCACTGCAAGCATCCTTCTTTACATTGTCTTGCTTGCAAACATGCATTTACCTGCTATGTTTAGGTACCAGACCTTTATCAGCCTATGTGCCAAGATAATGTGCAGGAGTTTTAGTACAATGTTTTGATGAACCCATCACTCCTGTGTGCCCCTGTCTCATGAAAAAGATGTGTCAGGTACATTTTTACATAAAGTCAAAGATTAAAATAAACACAAATAATAGCCCAAGCCTAAGTGGGGGAGGGTAAAAGAGCAAGAAAATAACAGATTTTTCTTCCTTTTACCTGTTCTTATGAGAATCTCTCTGTGATATAAAGATAAATCAAAAAATAAGGATGAAGTAAAACACTTGAGTTGGTATAAAGATTATCCTGATATAAATATTACTCAAATACAGTCAAATTATTATACAAGTTCTGTCACATTACTAGTACTGTACTGGAGTACTTGCTTAGTTTGAAGATGAGTGTAGAGAATAAGGCATAGGTTTATACTCTGGTGGAACCAGAGTACACAACTATTGTACTCAAGTACAAGTACAAGTAGAGTTAGTCGGCTTAAAATTTACTTCAGTTAAAGTAAAAGTAGTGGTCTAAAAATCCACTAAGATAAAAGTAAGAAATATTCAATTTAAAGTAATTTTAAGTGCTACTGAGGAGTTGTACAGTAAACTATGATCTCCACATACTGGCAAGAGCAACAATAGAACGGATCTCCAACCAGGTTGTCCAGGTAAAGTCACACTTCTATAATAAAGTTAAGTATGCAGTAAAAATAACAAAGTTAATCAAGCCCATATGGAGTTAAATTTAACACTTAAGAAGTGTCTGTATTGGTCCAAACTACATATGGTAAAACTACACTTCAAAAGCAGTAAATATTTCAAAATATGACACAGCTGCAGTGTGTTGAAAATCTGTGGCAAAGGGGGTCTCCTCTGAGAAGAACAAAGAGAGTCAACCTCATAACAAGGAAACACATACTGATAAAAGATCACAGGCAAGAACTCTGACTCACTGGATAACTTCAATCATGTTTGAAAGTGTCTCACATCAAAACCAACAACAATCCACACGGAAAGTGACCAGAAGAACTCCAGCAGGGATCACAACATCCAGACACATCTAAACACTCTGCCCAAGGACATGATGGGAAACTCCGTCCACACATCCCCCCAGATTTGAAGTCTCAGTGGGCAGAGCTTAGATCAATTGACTCTTTACAGAGCTAAACTAACCCTGATGGATTATGACTGTCAAATAACTTTAACACTGAAGACCATTTCATTCAGAATGGAGTTAAAATTATACTTTCTGAGTTAAAATCAACTCTGAAATTTTAAGGTCTGAGATTTCAACACTCTGTGTACAACAGCTGTTTTTGGCTGTGATATGGAATCATTCTGTCTCTATGTGCTACTATGTTGTCAACAGAAGTGGAATAAAGAACAAGAATAATGTACTCAAGGAAAATACTCTGGTTATAATTTACTCGAGTAGAAGTAAAAGTAATGATTTAAAAACGTACTCAAAAAGTACAAGTACCCAAAAAAATACTCAATTACAGTAATTTGAGTAAATGCAATTAGTTACTTCCAACCCCTGTTAAAAACAAAACAAAACTTTCTTATTTGAAATGAATGGCCATTGGTTGTGAGTGGAATCGTCATTCTTCTCTGCTGTAGCCAACATTGACACCTCTAATGAACTGCCTGATCTGAGGGACATTTGCTCTGTTTTTACTCTACTAGTATGTTCAACCACAGAGATGCAAGACATATGGGTACAGAAGCACCACTTAGACACACCACACGCAGAACAACAAGAACAACAACAAGTTTTTGTCTTTCAGATCAGATTTCAGACAAGAAAAGAAAATTATCACTTGGTAGTAGAGGTGCCAGGGTATGAAGGTTCCCCCAGTAAATAAAATACAGATACTCAATATTCAAGTTAAGTACTCAAGGAAATCTACTTTTTAATGTCCATCACTGAAAACATTAACCTGACACGCCAGATGGACTGGTTTCACACATCCATCTGGAAAACCTCTGGTATATGGCGTTTGGGAAAGGGCAGAGCCTTTGAAAAAAACTCGGAGGGTGACTGGATGAACGTTCTGTCTGTCACATCTTTGTGGGCCAATCAGAGCAACAAAACACTTGACGTCGTTGCCGCTACAGGGGTGCGCATGTGCAGCTACCAAGGAATAAATTCCATATAGAACTGGATAACGCGAACCATGGTGACTGTAGATATGTCAATATATGACTTTTGTCGTTTTTGAAAAGAAAACAACTCAATGCTGTTCTTTGTTCTTCTTTTGACGAAGAAATGTCGTCAAGTTCTGATATTCCTAATGCTTTAACAGCGTCCATGCTTATGTCTTCCACCATAACGCACCGGCCTCTTGTTGCTGCTTGCTTACGTCACAACCTTGACGCACCCTAGAGTGCTGTCCTTCAATGCTTCTTGGTCCTGTCACTTTCTAACTGGGCCCAAACAGTTCAGACAGGAGCTTTGCAAGATGGATTCATCAGTGAGAAACAAGGAAACGGGCGTATCCATCTGCTTTGCAAGGTTACGAAAAAATTAGTTCTTAAAGCAAATAAAATATTTATAGATTTCTGAAATGCAAATAAGTGTTTATATTTACACCTGCCATTATTTTCACTATTAACTACTTTTTACAGTGTTAAAATAATTCTTGAGTTTGCACTGGGACTAAAACTTTGTGTAACATGAACACCCCTACACACTTGAGTGGTAAACCGTGTGTATCAGTGCCAGTCTCTATGCTCTTCCCACTGTAAGTTTATCTGATGTAAGCTTTGCTAAAATATTTGAAAATCTGTTTCTCTTTATATAAGTATTCATTGTGCTAAATTAGTGATCCTCTCTGAAATGAATGTCAAATATTTCTGTGACTTTATTAGTTTGATTAGTAATGAAGGCTCACCATTGTTGTTATATTTTGCTTGTAGCTTTAATGCTGATCTCCTTGGCATAATATGACCTACCAACAGTTAGCTAAATTATCTATTCGTGTGTTTTAGCATTTTTGGAGTATATTACTACAATGGTGGGTGTGTGAGACTTAAAATGCTTCTGTTGTTATCAAAATAAGCAGCAGGGGTGCCAGTGGCCTAATGGTTAGTTCACACTTCATGCACATAGGCTTCGGTAATCCAAGAAAGTCCAACCTGTGGTTCCTTTCCCCCTTCTCATTCCTCGCTCTCTCCCTGATTTTCTACTTTATCCACTGTCCTGTCCACTATGTAAATGCATAAAGGCCAAAAAAAAAAAAAAAGACAGTTTTTTGTTGCACAACACAAGCAAGAGTACACAAACCCTATATAAACATAAGTAGAGATTCAAACCTCATTTATATTAGTTGTAAATCTCTTAAATATAAACTTCACAACTACTTTCATGTTTAAATGTGTCCTCATTCATTAGGACATGATCTACTCTTTATTTTTAACTGATCTGATCTTAACATTCATTCATTCATCCTCATAAACAGGAAGTGAAATCTGCAGCACTTTGAATAAAAGAATGTATTTCTTTGTTTAGTTCCTGAGAACTGGTTTACCTCTAAATTCTTACTTCCTCTTGTCAAATCCTAAACCCTACAGACTTAACTTGGAAGTACGATGCAACAGAGCAAAATATACTTCTTTTTAACCATACTTTCATGTTTATTTTCAGCCACTGAATGACACATAAAATCATTTTCTTTGTGACAAGACCTAATTTAAACAAGATTGACATTAGCTTCAATGAGCAACATTTGATCGTTTGCAAAACTATGAAGTGGTAAAGTATCGGTGTTGTTTGTGATAAATTATAGGGATTAGTTCCTTCTAGCCAATACATCTGAAAACCTCAGGCTTTATCCAAGCAACCATACAGGAAGTGTGAATGAAATACATTTCTCCTTTTCCTTGAATGATCCCCATTGAATCCCTTTCATAGTGTTTTTGCTAGATTCAGACTGACTGAGTGGCCTGATGACATTCATGATTCATTTTCTACTAAATGATTGTGATCATAGTGTCTCCTGTTCTGTGGTATAAGAGCGGTTTTCCTCACAGAGAGACACTCCAGTACAATGTTAGCCAAGCACAGCTTGAGTAATAAACTGAATCAGCTCCATAAAACTTGTATGAGCTTGTTTATACTGCAAACTACTTTATCAGGGATGAAGTGATAAAGGAATGTTGGATAAGCAAATCTAACACTGACAGTAATATTTTTTATTGTTTTCTTTTTAATCTGTTGCTACATTTTTATAACCCCCCTCAAAGACTGGAGGTTGAATTCTGTTGATATACTAAAAAACTGGTCGTCTAACGGGATAGTTGACACTTTAATGTCAAGATTTATTCCTTCAATAATATCTTACTCAGGGAAAAGAGCCTGAGAACAAAGTGAATGGCTGTAAGTCTGCTCCGTGTTATCTCTCCATTGTGACGCTGTTAGATTGCCTGCCTTACATTCAGCCTTGATATACAGCTCCACACTGAGATTTCTACAAAGAAACACTCATAATAAGAACTGGCTGGCTTCAACCTTTACTTTCAAAGTCTATAATCACCTTCATGGATTCATCTTTATAGTTTCAGCAATAGAAGAGCCTGAGGATAATGTAGCCTGATGGTAGTTTTCCCTGATTCAAGTAAGAGATCTGACGTCCCCACCACAGCCCAGCCCACCACACCAGTACCTGCCTGAACAGCTCCTCTATACTCACAAACAGCAGTCTCATCAAGTGTAACTAAACCCGATAACAACACAAGAGAATGAATGTGCTCTTATTCAAAGACAGCACAGTGAGAGCCTCTGTTCCCTCATATTTTTTCTATTAATGGTATTTTTTTAGTATTTGGACAAAACAAATAGCAATTTTACTAATGAACATGTTCTGAATATCAGTCCTTGTTTTAGCACACAGCAACCAGTGAAATCTGATTGCACATCTAGATATTTTTTGTAAATTAAAGGATTCGTGAGGAATGAGATCCAAGGAGTTGTAGTCCTGAGAGAACAAAGCATCACATATAGCCTTCTTGATTGTTCCTTATTTATCAAAAAACTTAATTCCCTAAATTTAGTCATCAGGTGTTTTACATTTAACCTCCCAACTACCTAGCCTTGCAAAGCAGATGGATATGCCCGTTTCCTTGTTTTTCACTGGAGAATCCTCAGTCGCGCAGCTCGATAGCAGCTACGTCACGTGTTTTGTTGCTCTGATTGGCCCGTAGAGATATGACAGACAGAACGTTCATCCAATCACACTCAAGTTTTTTTTTCAAATCCTCTGCCTTTTCCCAAACATTTCCTATTGAAGCTTTCCCAGATGGATGTGTGAAACCAATCCATCTGGCGTGTCTGGTTACCAACTACCCCCAGTCCCTCCAAAACAGACCAGTATCCTGAGAAGTGGAAAACCTGTTGCATTGCATATTCATATACTTTGGTGCTTTTCAATGTAAAATGTTTTGGAATAATACAATCTCCGTCATTTAACCGACAGTGCCGAAAAACAATAAAGCTTTAAAAAAAAATGGACTATTTTGTTAAGACAGGTGCACAGGAGGGGAATTCATTTATCAAAATTTGCTGGTAAACTCTTACACATTGTCCAATTTGCATTCACAGAGTCACAAAATTTTATTATCGAACTGTTTCCAATTTATTTGTGCAATATAAACAGTGTGCAGAAGTCTGCTCGCAATTTTTGGTAATGAAAAACAAGGGGCCACCAAACTTTGGCTGTCTAGGACTTCTACTGTTTTCTACTTCTGCTGCTGGCATGAGTTTGTTTTTCTTTCTTGTTTATATTTTTAAGATTTGTTTTTGCTCCTTTGCCTTTATGGACAACGGGGGTTGAGACAGTAAAGGGGAGAGAGGGTGGGAAATGACACGCAGGACAGAAGCCACAGGCTGAATTCGAGCCTGGGTGGTCCACTTGCAGGTCTACAGGGTCCAAACATGGAGTGTGACTTACCTGCTAAGTGGCCATCTGTGCCTCACTATCCTGTTTTTCCTTGTAGTATAAAGAAGTTTAAAATTCTGGTATCATGACCACCCTAGCTCAAACAGAAGAGCTGGCACTATTCCCTTATAAAATACCTTGATTGTCAAAGATAGATGCTGATCCAACCCCAAAACTGACTAGACCAAAAGTTTTATAATAAATTCCAGTTTGGTAATGCGAATAAGGCTCAGACTTTCAGAGGTGTAGACTACATGTGACCAAATAGTGAGCTACAATGACCTCAGACTGTGGATTTTTCTACAAAATTCAATACCAGTGCTACTCTATCTGAGTTAAATACAATAAATCAAAATTTATTTGTATCGCCAATTAATGACAAATGTTACCTCAAGAGATTTTACAAAGAGAAAGAGGTGGAAAGTAAAAATTACATTTACTTAAATGACTGTGATTGAGTTGTTTTTTTACACATTTTGAAATCCGTACTTTTACTTCTACTTAAGTTTTAACCAGAGTAACTGTACTGTTTCCATGTCTGTTGGCTCTACAATAGCAAATAACAAGAGAATAATTCCACATCACATCTCATAACAGCTGTTGCAATTCACTATTATACTATTATTACTATAAGCAAAGATCATATGTCCATGTTAGCAATCATCATGAAAACATACCAAAGCTCTGCCAAACAAGTGTGGTGCAAATATCAGTATGAAAGGCAGTAACCTGTTGGGCTCAACAATTAATAAATATATATATGTACATCTAGTTATGATTATTTTGACTCATATCGCAAATTCAGTATGCATTGTTGTATTAAGGGAATGATCATTTTATGTCATTCTCATTTTTAATAAAATACACATATGCCAAATAAGGAAAGTAGGATTTTTTTAAGAAACTACTCTCAAAAATTTACATTTCATGCTTTAGGATGTGAAGAGAATAAAACCTCTGCTGCATAAATGTAAAACACTGGTGTTTATGGACACATTTCACATTAAAGAAATACTGCACCTTCAGCAATTTGACAATTGTAGTAGACCATAATGGAGTTTCCCAGCTGAGTACTCAGTACTTAAAGTAAACTTTAAATTACATACTTTGTCATTTTACTTGAGTAAGTTTATAGACCTGTACTTTTATTTAAGTACATTTCAACCTTAAGTACAATAGTCCTGCACTCTTTCCACCTCTGCAAAGACCATACGCTTTGTTATTATATTTACAAAGACCCAACATTAATCTACCATGAGCACAACACTGAGCTACATTTTGCAAAGCTACAGTAGCATGGACTAATGTCCTTTCATAAGACAGGAAACTCGAGCAGAACCAGACTTTTGCACAGCTATCTGCTGAAACTGTGTTGGGGGTGTGAGGGAATAATAAGCTAAGTAGAAACTATTAAGTAAACTTATGTTTAAGGGGGAAAACGTGCCTTTAGAGTCTTTAAGACTTCCCTTTGTTATCAGTGGCATACCTTTACAGCGTTGTGGAGTTCAAGCCTTGTCTTGCCTCGTGTTACCTTGAACCTCTGCTGACTAGCCTATAAAAACATCCTGGTATCTTTCGATTTTGTTGAAGACTGGAGTTTGTTTTTCAGCACAGATAGACAACTGAAACCACAACAGGTTATTGATTATTCACTGAAAATGCCTGCCCAATTCTAGTCCTAATTATAGCATTTCACCATTATCTTTCTAGCTTGTAAAAATGTGAGTTTCTCCGTTTAAGTTGATTTAATTTAGTGAAATTATACAAAAATAAAAGAAAGTAAAACATAAAACTTCTAAGGAGTAGTAGTAGACTATAATTGCGTAGGCTTCTTCATAAAGAGATACAGTCGAGACATGTGACGCACTTTAATATTCAACTTTTGTTCCCTGTTATTCTGTTTAATTCTGATGCTCTATAGTCCACCTCAATCAACGGGTTAGACAAGGCTGCTGATTGCTAAGAGAGGAATTCGAGTGAGGTCCGTCTGAACCCCGAAATATAAACTTTCTACAAACTTAATAAGTTCTGAAATTTACATATTAAGTCCAAAAAAACAAATTTAAGAGGCTTATTTTCGTGACATGTAGGTCACTGGCTCTCTCCAGGAAGTCGTGTAAACTCACCTGGCAGAAGTCCTCCCAGGAGAAGAAGAAACCATACCCGAGACATGGGAGGATAAAACATTTGAACTGCCTCAACTCCGGCCGGGTTATTTCTCTGTTAAAATCCCCTCATGCACGTCCGGACTCATGAACGTAAAGGTCGCCGCAGACAGTCGTAGAATTAAAAAGGAATCTTCTGGTGTGAATCTCCGCTCCGGTGGTGAAAACGTGAGTCAGCCTGTTAACACACCTGGTAGGCGGCGTTTGCTGCCTCCCTCCTCACTCGCATAACCTGTTAGCTCACCTGCAATACCTGCTGCTCGACACCTCGACTGTGTTCATTCAGCTGTTACAAACATGCACATTTAGATGGTATTTCAGAAGTGACAGAGAGGCAAGTGAAACTCTAAAATTCTGCTGACTGCTTCCACCGTGTGGCCTAAGCTTTGTATTACAAGTCATTCAGGATCCTCACGTCGAGTGTCTACAAAAACAGGTATAGCATATATTGGTTCACAATACAGTTAAGGTCCGTTCATAATTAGCTTTAGTCTGAGATATTTTTGCTTACTTCTAATACCTAGACTGTTGAAATATCTCTGAATTTTATCCGAGGAGTAAGCAAAATATCTGAAATAGCCTAATTAATCAATTATCCCCAGTGCAAATGTATAGGCCTATCTCTTTTGTAGGCAAACATGTAACAATGCCTTTGTGCAGGTTTTTAGCGTCATTGGTCACTAATATTTTTGACTGGTTTGTTCAGAATCTTTAAAGTCCCTCTTAACCTATTAAAACAAATCAGTATTTCAGTTTGTTGAAGGACAGGCCACACTGTTACAAACCACTAGGCCAAATTTCAGTCTTTTAAAATATCTCTAAGTCTATAAAATGAAGCTTTAAAATCATAAAAAATTAAGCAGTAGCATCCCTCTAGGATGGTGTGGGTGTGTGTCAGTTGAATGAGCTGAAGCCAAACCCACTCACAAGAAAGATGATCCTCTCAAGAAAAAAATGCTACAACCTGACTGGAGGAATCATCTGTCTGCTATAAAGCTCTCTTTTTATGCCACCAGAGAAACTCATTTTCTGAGGTATGTGTATTTATGTCCCTCCCGTTTCTAAGAAGTTTTTGTTAAATTGCTGCTGAAAAAATTTCATTTCCAGATGTTGCTCTTCAAAATAAAATTCTTGGGTGTTGATTTGCATTGGAGGCTTTTATTATGACAGACTTGGCAGAACCTGAATGTGTCCACCTCTTCAGCAGGTGTTTGTTCCTGCTGCATCTGGCTCATGTGGAAAAAAATAGACCAGCACTCCAGCAATAAGCCTGTCACCTGACCTTAAGGTACTGGAGATGAAATATACAGTTTTCTGGCACCAGTCTCTCTGTTATGATACTTTTAACAGCCTGTAGGCCACCGTAGCTGATAGATTTGGGAAGTTTACCTCACAATGAACAAAAACACAGCATGTAGCTGGCTGTTAACTTTGAGTGAGGGCTGTGGCATCGGCTAACAACTATATTGAGATGTAGTGCTTGGTGGTTTTGGTGAGGTCATGGACTGCTATATTTATATTAAGACACAAATTTTGGATTCCACTTTACAGGGACTTAAGTATTTAGTTTAAACTCTGAATTTATTTTACTTAGCCTTTCTCTCTCTTGCATGAACTGCTCTATTTAAATGTTGTTGCTTGTTTCAGTTTTAAAGGTGTTCTTTCTAATCTAAACATATTTATAGCAGCACTGAGTTTACAACCACAAACCACATCATCAGTCGCTTACCACTCACCAAAAAGCGCAGCAGTATCATCAGCCTGTTTCACCATGGTAAAATACAGTCTCGGTGTTTACTATGTGAGACAACACTGAGTCAGTTGATGGCAGAGAGGTTTTTTTTTTGTTGTTTGTTTTTTTGTTCTTTGAACAATGCTTGAAAAGCAAAATGTCACTTGCTGTGTCCAAGAGTGGAGACTATCAAGTACATTTTTTGTTGAGCTTAGCTATATTGTTATAATTCTTACAAATATTGCAACATGCAATATGAAGAACAGTGAAGAGACATGGAAACTGTGACTTATTTATTGAGCACTCATTATCACAACATTGAACAATGTTATTGCATATCACATATTTTTACATATTGTGCAGGCCTGGTGCTCTAACAGGGCTATGTAAGTTACAGTAAAAAAAGGTCAGGGCATCATCATTAAGCATTATGTCCTCAACACACACCTATTTGTATGCTGCATGCAGGGGACTGGAAGTACCGGGCTATGTCTACAGACAGATGTGACACAGGATGAGCTGAAGATGCACCTCAGTTCCACATCTGTTTTCCACTGACCTAGAAAACAAGAGCACTGTTAGAGTACAGTGATCAATGTGTAAACTCATAGACCATTAGTAACAAACACAAAAGTAACTCATGTCACACTCTGCTTATGCTCTCTTTTTGTAGCTGGTTAATGATTGTGGGTCCGTATAGTTCAAACAGTGGGCACTCCATGTGTCTGACACCTTTCATCAGGGTGCATTTCATTATTTAACAAAGATGTTCAGTAGGAAACAAATCATTTAATGGCAAGATTTGACAATATAAGACTATTTTTTGTGTGTCACAATGTAATCTAAATGAAAAAAGGAAGACATATCTACAGTACACTAAACTTTCTAACGTTTTGTGTTTATGTATTAAGCCAAGGCTGGATGTCTAATGCCAGTAATATCTCATACAGTGCCTATAAAAGGTTTTCACCCCAAACAAACAAAAATGTGTTATATTAAATAAGTGACTGCATAAATATTCACTCCCTTTAAAGTGACTGATCTAGTTCAACAGAGGTCCAGCTAACTGGTGCTAGAAGTCTCATAATTAGTGAAATGGGAATCACCTGAGTGCAGTGGATGAGTCTTAAATGATTGTAGAATAAAGATACCTGTGTCTGGAAGGTCCAGTCACTGGTGGATCAGTAATCCTGGCTACAATTACACCATGAAGACAAAAGAATACTCCAAGCATCTCAGAGAAAAAGTAGTTGAAAATTATAAGTCAGGGGATGGTACAAAAATTCCAAGGCACTGAACATTCCCCAGTGTTTTATTAAATCCACCATCAAAACATAGAGGGAATATTGCACATGTGTAAGTCTGCCTGGATCAGACTGTCTTCACAAACTGAGTGATTGTGTAAGGAGACTTGTGAGAGATGCCACCAAGACACCAGAGGAAAGTTCTTCAGTCTGATGAGACCAAAATTGTGCTTTTTGGCCATCAGAGAAGACTCTATGTTTGATGGAAACCAAACACTGTACATCACCACAAACAGACCATCCTCACTGTGAAGCCCAGTGGTGACAGCATCATGCTGAGGGGATGTTTCTCAGCAGCTGGCCCTGGAAGGCTTGTAAAAGTAGAGGGTAAAATGAATGCAGCAAATTAGTAGACAATCCTTTGAGGACCACCTTATTCTGTCTGCAAGTGAAGTACGGCTCGAGAGAAGATTTCTTTTCCATCAAGACAATAACCGAAGCATCCAGCAAAAGCTACACAGAAACAGTTTGAAGACAACAAAGTGAATGTTCTGGAGTGGCCCAGACCTCAATCAAATAGAGAATTTATGGCTGGACTGGTAAAGCTGGTCTCACCTGATGCCATGCAACCTGACAGAGCTTGAGCCATTTTGCAAAGAGGAATGGAATAAAATTGTGGTTGTCAGATGTGCAAGCCTGATTGAGACCTATCCACATAGACTCAGTGCTGTGATTGCAGATAATGGTGCATCTACTAAATACTGACTTGAAGAGGGTGAATATTTATGCAGTCACTTATTTTGTCTTACATAATTTTATTTAATTGACATTAATTGGTAGACTTCTGTTTTCACTTTGACATTAAGGAGATTTTTGGGGGAAAAAAAATGTCAAAAAAGACAAATTATATTGACTATGACTGATTTGTATATCCAATAAAATCATGAAACGTTCAAGAGGGTGACTACTTTTTATAGGCACTTTAGTATTACCATTTCAGTTTAAGGCGTTAAGAACAAAAACCAACAGGCTGGTCAAACTCACATGGTACCAAAAATCTCCCGGAAGAAACAGGAGAGTTCTTTAAAACATGCTGTTTAAATATCACTCAAATGTTAGTTACTTAAATTGATTCATAAAAGCTCCTCACAGCAGGCTGCAGCACCGAAGCACTGTGGCAAAGGTATGTTGTTGCTGATGGGTGGAGCAGCATTAAGCTTATATAAAGAACACTTCCTCAAAACATGCCACTGAACTGCATTAACATAAGGATCTGTCTGCACATGCAGGGCAGAAGAATGGCTGTTCTTTGTTTCTCTGTAAGTATCTTGCACAGATTGTGCTCAGACACAATGAGAATTGTCTTCTGGTCACATTTCAATAAACAAAAAGACAGAGGAAGATTTGGAGGCATATTAAGCATAAAGTTACTGAATTTAGTCGGTGCTCTTTTATCATCCAAGAGACATATACTAAAATAAATCATAACTTTATTTTATAAAGTTGTTAAACAGGTATATTTCCACAGAAGCATAATACATTCACTTGAGAAAATAAAGATGGTCTCTTTTTTCAAACCAAAGAAAGAACTAAAGTATCTATTCAGAAAAAGAGCAGATTTGTTTGTTTTCAGGTATAACTGTCTCATTAGTAAGAAAAACATCAGTGTTTTCTGAATCAGTGGGATAGTTATGCTGTTATTTGAGGAAAACAACAGTCTTTCTAACGGATTAAAACATTGTGTTTATTTCTAATTTTACAGTCAATTATTTCATCACATATGAAATGGGAAGATGATGTTCCTGTGTTCCCAGCAGTATAGGAATACAGCATTTGATCTATCTTGACCATGATGCATTGCGCTCAGCTGAGATGAGCATGGATGAATCAAGATGGGGCATGACTGTGTGAGTGAGAGATCAGCCTACTGTACGTTGGTCAGCAAAGATGTCAGCGGTTCAGTCCGTCGTTTAACGCAAACTGTCATTTTAATTTTCAACTGAGCTATTGTCTCACGTTCAATCAGACTAATATAACTGAGAAAAAACGTTTTTGTAATACTGATGTCAAACATCTTCAACTATGAATGTTTTTTTCTATCAGTTGCCCCACCCATGATTCATTGCAGTTCGTGATTTTGGTGTGTTTATTTCCCTCAGGATAGCCTTTAAGGTGCGTGCACCCGAAACCTGACCGCAGAAAACATAATCCACGATTGACAACGTTAAGATGTATAAATGTTAATGTAACGTGTATAGTCATGGGCCGAAATCTGAGTTTTAGTGATAAATATTTGCAACTTGCCATAGATTGTTTTCCGGCAGACAAAAATCAGGGTAAAATAAACCCTGATTATTATGTTGTTCGATGTAGTGCCCTCTGACTGTGTTACAGTTGGTGGTAACATATCGGCGCTCTTCTCTCCACAGAGTCTCTGCTGTTTGCCTTCTTGACACACCTTTTGTTGTCTCGTCTAGCTAGAGTCAGCTAACGACAGCTAGCGAGCATCACCCGCCTCAGCCACCCGTCAGCATTGAGGGGAAGTTTGGGCAAAACAACTGTTCTGTAGCCAAGTGAGAAGAGAAACGACGGCCGACACCCTTCCAGGTAGTATATATTATAAATATATTACGTGGTACTTTGTGGAAATGTTTCTTTTTACGACGGGCGTGTCAAACGTTCAGTACCAGAGATACCGCTATGACAGTCTCCAGTCATTCTAATGTTAGCTTCATCCGGCTAGCAAGCAAGCTAACGTCAGATAAACAGTAACCCAAAGGGTTTAATGCAATCTGCTCAGTGGTCTTTAAGCACCCTCTTTGAAAGCGAAAGTAGCCTACATCCGTATTAGGCCAGCCTAGCTGCTACTGTAGCGTTAAGCTGATGCATCAGACCAATGGTTTCTGCTAGCTGATGCTGATGCCTTCCTCTATATGCTGTAGCATCAGCCTATGAAAGAACGATGAATTATGGTTGTTTGAGTTGACTTCGTAGCCATCAATGCATTGTTATGTTTCATGGTCAATAAGCGGGGATGTCTCTGCTGTAGGATGAGCGGTGATGAACTGAACCCAGCAGCAGTGCCTCGGCCTGTAGAGGATGTACAGGGAGATGGACGCTGGATGTCACAGGTTAGTGGCACTTATTATTGTCACAGTATCAACCATTAACATCTTAGTTTCATTTATGTTAAATACCTTATTTCCCCCGAAAAATTACCATCTAGATCATATGCGTTACTTATTCATGGGTTAATTCCGCATTTTCTGTAATATTATTTACAAACCAGTCTCTAATAAATGTACACCAACATTTTTCAGAAACCAAATGATGTTGAATTCTCTCTTTAATATCACTGAATTCACCTTATGTTGGTATATTAACATATGTGTACCCATTTACAGTACCTATATTTTTATATCCGATGTTATTTGGATCCATTCACTTCTTATTTTGATATTAGAGGCCATCACGTGGTTGTAAAGTTTTTGTTTCTCTTATATATGGTTTTTAACTTTTTTTTTTTTTGTCTGTTTATTGTTAGCAATGTGTACACGTGTTATATCCGATATGGCTTGTTAAACTTTGTTGTCACATGGTGAATATGATTTTTGTGTTGGGCACCTCTTAAACATGAGACGGTACATCTTAAGGGGACTATCCCATTAAAAAAGCTCTTAATAAAGAAGTATCCCCTTAAATAATTTCAAAGATTTACATGTCATGCTCTTCAGTTTGCATGCATTATATATCTGTTCATAAACATAAGTTGATGACGAGCAATCCACGCCATTTCAATAACATTATTCTATAATCTGCATCTTCTATTTACTACTGTATTCAAAACCACATTAATAACGTTAAACAGAGTGTTTGAT
The DNA here is from genome assembly GCF_018320785.1 of Cheilinus undulatus. Lineage (NCBI taxonomy): Eukaryota > Metazoa > Chordata > Actinopteri > Labriformes > Labridae > Cheilinus > Cheilinus undulatus. The sequence continues at coordinate 20,335,193 of NC_054876.1, read as the reverse complement.
TCCCACTCATGATTTAAATGACTTTACCACAATGCCTTATAACACTTTATATAAGAAAGGATTTCAAACCTGCCTTTAAAAAAATACCATAATTTTGTTTCTCACCATTAATTCCTAAGGCTCAGCTTTTTCTCAGAATGCTGTTTTATCTAGCTTGTCTGGTTGCACCTCCTTGCAGGTCTATGAAAGGTTAATCCTCCAGAGCTAATAGGGCTGCGACCGTCTGCTTTACTGCAGGCTCGCTATCAGATGGGGCACCAGACGTTTCTTGTCCCCTGATGAGCTTGAAGGATTTTGTTGGACTTTGAGGGTAACGGGTGTAATCCTGCAGCTAGAAAACTCATAATTCGATGGTGTTAAGGCAGAGTAGAATAACTTAAATGTAGCTGATTAGTTGTCTGTTAATGAAATGTTTATCTTTATAATTTCATATCTAGTCCTCTTGTAAAAAGCCTATTTTTTTCAGCACACACGGTTTGTACAGGAGTGTAAAGATGCTGAGCCAGATGTGCTGTTTGTGGGAGATTCAATGGTTCAACTAATGCATCAATATGAGGTGAGACTATTTACTTGCATTTCTGTACTTGAAAAACTAACCTCTAATGTGGCACCTTAAATTAATTTGCCTTAGTAGCGTAAATATATGAGATGACCCTGATTATCAGATGACCCCTCTTTTCAAGAAAAAATTATAAAGACTTCTTGATTGGAAAAGTTTTTGTTTAATAAAGAAACCATTTTATTTGAACTAATAAAATGCAAACAAATAAGTAGCTTGTTGTTGCTTTTTACACCTGCTAAATTAAGTGATTGATTTACTTTTATGAATAAAGTAATTGTCCTACTTTCTACACTTTCCCAGTCTTATTGAGATACTTTACTGCAACCTGAAGATGCTTATTTTTGTTTTTGTATCCACAGGTCTGGAGGGAGTTGTTCTCTCCTCTTCATGCTCTCAACTTTGGCGTGGGAGGCGACACCACCTGTAATGTGCTGTGGAGGCTGCAGAATGGAGAGCTAGAGAATATCCGTCCCAAGGTGAGACCCACGATCCTGGTGACTTCTTGTCAGTTGGTCTGAGGAGAAAACATTTACTGTAGTTGTCTCTTGCATAGGAAGACCTTTCATAAGAATTTTATTCATGTGCCTTTCTGACACACACAGACCTTTCCTATTCTAGTACTGGGCGATTAATTGAGTTTCAATTATGATTACGATTTGGGCTTCCCACGACCATAAAAATAAGATAATGGAGGCTAAATGATCACTGTGCCACATGCTGTGAAGTGCTTGTTTTGTAATGTGTGGTAAATGGAGCACATGCTCCCTCCTTTTAATGCACAGTGAGTGCCTGCAGGGTTGTGTCTGGTCTTTCTACTGTTCATATTCTTGGTAAACAGTGAATTAAACAGTTCAGTTACTTGTCATGAGTAATGGCGTGAGTGTAGCTCTATCTGAAGCTACTGATGAGCCCTCATACTCTGTGAGGAGCACAGTTAAAAAGCACTGTATCCCAAAGCAGATTCCCTGTATACATCCCTGGTAAGAATATAAGGTACAGTTCACTTCCAGAATGCTTTTCAAAGTAAAAGCACATTCTGTTTTACAGTTATAAGTCTGCCCCTGTTTTCAAGCAGTGATTTTATATTGAATGTGTTTCAGGGGCAGCTGTTTTGATTATTAAAGTTTCTTTGTTAAGCTGTTCAGTTCTTTTTTCAGGTCCCTGTCAAACTCATAATCCACAACCACTGTGAGAAACAGAGAGGGATGAATATGAGTCTGTAACTGGTAACTCTGGAGTCAAGAAGAATTCAGCTAATTAAAGTGTTTTTTTCTGTTTCTATGATTTGATTTATTTCAGTAATATTAAACAAAGGGATTGGTAAAACGTGTTTAAAACTTTTGCTAATGTGAAGTTCATGCAGCATCTAAGACATCTGTTATTTCAACATTAATTTAAAGCTTTATTTTTCTAAGCTTTATTCAACATATATAAAGACATTTCCATCATGAATGATGACAGAATTTTAAAAGAGAACGGAGGAGATGAGAGGTTTGACACTTAACATTCTTTGGTGGAGATTTGTCAGAGTGAAAATTAAAGATACTAATTAAACCTCCTAAAGGTTTTTTTCCAATAAACATTTAACAGTCAGTATTTTTATTTTAAGTATAACTTAGTATTCATTAAAGAAAAAAATCCAAGGATTGTGTTTTTGTTATCAATTATAGTACTTCAAAAAAAGAAAACTTGTGTATGCAAGAAAGACAGCTGTCAGCAGGTCTGACTAGGAAAAGTCAGAATATTACAGTATATGTATTACCTATTTCTGACAAATAAGAGCATTTTTTCTCTAATGTCTTGGTGCTTTCACATTAGGGGCCCAGTCCCTGATCCGAGTGCACTTGAGCGCAAAGTCAGGTTTGTTATAGTAGTGTGAATGCAAACAAACCGTGCCCCGGCCCACTTGGGGAGGTGGTCTCAGCGCGATTCAAGTGGACTCTGGCTCAGTTCAGATGAGATGTGAATGCAGCTGCGCCTGGATACAGGACAGAGTGACGTATCAGCTTTATGACGTCATCGTAAAAACTAAACTTCTTTCCACAGCGCGGCAGTTTGTTCACATTTTTCCTCTAGAAAGGGCGGAAATCATCAGAATCCAGTCAATAAACAGTCTGTTGTGACTCACATTACAGATGAACAGTAGTTGGAGTCAGTGAGAGGAGGTGCAAAGGCAATAAAAGTCTCCTGTCACCTCAAAAAACCGCTGTATCTGCTCAGCACGAACATTTAATCCTCTGAGCTGATGTGCAGATGCGAAGAGCAACGTTTTTGGCATCTTAAAAAGTGATTTTAAATCATTCATGGCTGCAGGATGGACTTTTTGCCAGGTCAAAACAAAAACAATCTTTGCTCAGGTCATAACCCCAGTGGTTGCCATGGTACCTTCTTCTTCTTTCTCTTCGCTGGCAGGGTTGTAAACCAGCTACTTGCATACCGCCACCTGCTGTTTCAGACTGAGTAAATACGCAAATGGGCCCGGGCACAGTTCGATGTTGCTAGTGTGAAAGCAAGCCAGCGGGGGAAGGGGGAGGGGGAGGAATTGCGCTGCGGCGTAGTTTGAAACATCTGGGCCTAATGTGAAAGCACCATTAGTGACTGTCTCTAAAGTCCATTTCAGACCAAAGATCTGCAATACAACTATTTTAAAATATTGCTAGCGATAGTCACAGCAGTTTGAACTGAGCCGTAGCAGTGATTCAGCTCCCAAAGTTGCAGACAGCTGGTTTTAGAGCATTGCAAGCATATAAATGTGAAAAAGAGAAATATTAATCTCCTTTTGAAAAGCAACATGCCAATTCCGTTATACAAATTTTTCCTTTTTCATGTTAACCGCATGTAATCAACATCGTAGAGTGACAGCAAAATTTCACGACATATAAAAATAAAATGCTTCACTAGTTCAGTCTTGTTATAACAAAGGTATCTGCTTACAATAATGAATTTTTCATGGACAAATGTAGCTACTAGAGCCTTCAATTTCCCATGGATTATCTCTTAAAGTGCAGCACATCCTGCTTTCAAACACAGCTGGAAAAAAGAGAGCCTTTTCACAGCTACATTTCTACTTCTTTTTTCACATTTATCTGCTTCTTGGAAATGATTAGGCCTACATCTGTCTTATTACAGTCTTAACACAGAAACTTCAGCCCGTCAAACTCCAGCACACCAGGCTTAGATGCACATCTGATGGAGAAGACAGGAGGGTTAACAGGTAGAAGTTTACGTGTGAAAACTTGAGAATAACAGCTTACTTGAGTGCACATCTCTTCAACCTTTCCTCCAATGAATGGGTCCTTATAAAATGTATAAAACCAAGAAATTTGAACACTTTGTGTATAAAGCTGTGGCTGCCTCTCAAGGCAACTCAACAACTGACTTAGGCCTTATTATTTGAAATTCTCACACAGATGCAGATGTAAAATCAGTTAGTAATCATGAGTAATAACTGTGATTTTTTTTTTTTTTGTCCAGGTGGTGGTGCTGTGGGTAGGAACCAACAACTATGAACACACAGCAGAGCAGGTTGCAGGAGGTATTCTTGCTATTGCTCAGCTGCTCACTTCCCGCCTTCCTAAAGCAAAGATTGTAGTCCTGGTAAGTAGTTAGAAAAGTGTCTAATTTTATTTTTGCACGCAGTTTTTTTTTTAAAAAGCTACCGATATCCACGAATTACCTGGGTCACATCTTCAAGTTAGAATATACTAAATTCCAGGTTAATCTAGAAGAATTTCTGATCTGTAATATAAAATAAAGATTTACTGAAAAAACAGCTGGAATTCCACTTCAGGGGCTTTCACACATGCACACAACTTCTGATTGGTGTACCGCGAGATTCATGTGTAACAATCGACTCAGGAAGATTTCTGGTGCAGCCTACCTAAAAAATGTCTTTAAATTTTCAATAGTTCATATGTGTAAACAGCTCAAGACTGTGCTTAAGACCCAGCAATAAAAAAAGAAGTTCACTAAAAAGAAGTTAAAAATGAAACCTCTTCAATGCAGATCGTCAAGTTTTTTATGTTTGTGTTTCAGTTGAATTTATTTAGAAAAGGCCATTTTTACCTCTGTGCAAATAGAGATCTTTTGTTTACCCTCAATGATATTTCAGTATCAAATATCAGCAAAACTGACCCTGGTTAACCTGTCTGTAATATTTTTATGGTCTTCAGGGTTTGTTGCCTCGAGGGGAGCGTCCAAACCCACTGAGAGAGAAGAACACAGCAGTAAACGGGTACCTGCGCTCCTGGCTACCTCGTCTGGGCCAGGCTCAGTTCCTGGATGTAAGCGGGGACTTTGTCCACTCTGACGGGACCATCATCCCACAGGACATGTTTGACTTCCTCCACCTGACGTCTTCAGGCTACCGCACCATCGCCAAGCCCCTCAGCGACCTACTGCTTCAGATACTGGAGGAGACGCCAGAGGAGAGGCGGGCATCGCTGGTTTAAGGGCGAATGGTCGATCAGCATGTTTACCCAGAGGCGTGTCTCACCTGCTGCAGGGAGACATGTCTCTGGTTTCTGGAGGAGGAAGAGCTCACTTACAGGGGGGAGGAGACACCCTGATGTGAATGGGCTGTCAAGGGGTGGGGGATTAAAATCATGAATGGAGGGTCGGGTGTGGAGAGGTGCTAAAGAGGGAGAGAGACCTCACTACAGATGTAGACACTGTGATCGTTCGTTGTTTAAGCATTTATATAGGTCAAACTACTCAGAATCATAGACAGATACTCTGAGATCATGAGGGACTGCAGTGGCACACACAAACAGATTCATCCTGCCTTGTAGATAAAGAATTTGCTTCCTCCTGTCACCAGTCTCAGGGGGAAAAGATGGTTTCTCCTTACTCCCTCCTACCAACAGTCAACTGTACACGCTCTGTTCAAACACAAAAGATCCACTACAAAAGATTCTCACAGTAGGCAGAATATTATCTAATATTGTACAATGTCTTATGTCTAACCAGTATGCAACAAAGTAACTGTTCCCAACCTAGCCACAGAAATACAGACCTGTGTCCATTGCTGTTATTTTCTTATTTGCACTGCTAGTGCCCATTTTCCAGTGCTCTTTAGTGTTACTTCTCCTTCACTGACCAATCGAAATCAAGAAGGGGCAGAACTTCTCATATCATCAACAGAGGTGGAGGTGTAACTAAGACTGGGCATACACCGTCACTTCATTTTAGTTCTATAAAAATTGTGGTGGAATATCATGACATTATGCACGTCTGAATTGTTTAAAGTGCACAACCAAAGCTTGATTTATTTGCTTGCACTGTTCGGTACAATGTTCAGGCAGAACCTGAGTGCAGACACTTTGGTTAAATCACAACAGGCTGTGATCTGTGTTTCAAAGCACGCTGCTTCTTGCATGTGGGGACATGATGCACAGATGTAGAGCTGTTGCTTTTACCAGGACAGGATTTTTATTTGCACTATTTTTAGGTTTTTCTTGGTAATAATTCTGTGAATAAAGTGAAAGCACAAGCTCAGTTCGCCCATTTTTAAACAAACCAAATGAACACCAATCAGTGTAGCAGAAGTCATCTAGCAACAATGAACCCTGGTAGGCAGCACTCTGAGGTTGTGGGCGCTGCCAGTGCAAAAAACGATGGTAATGGACACTACCTAGTGGTAGACATCACAAGTCATGTAAGGGTTAAAAAGGGAAAGAAAATCTTCAGTTGTATCTCATTTTTTTCTTTTCTGATGGAACTCTGCACACTTCTACCTCTGAGGCTTCGAAATATCCTGAAAATGAAGAAATTTAATATTTGAAGTCCTGACGCAAAAGGTTTTTTTCTCACACTTTGGTGAATTTGCCTAAAATATAATCATGGAGCAATTAATTTAGATGAATTTACTCTGATGAACTCAGTCGTTTCTGTGATATTTAACACAAACAAAAGCACTTACTCCCAAAAGTACTTCTCTGCTAAATTACAGTGTGCAACTTTTTAGATACCTTTCAAAAGAATTGAAAAGATCATTGTATACCACGGTGACACCTTTCTGTCCACAGACCACACATACAGAGAATATCACTTAAAGGTTCAACCTTAACGTCGGTGTTGGCTGCGTGCATGTTTTAAGCATCAGCTTTAGAGAAGATGAAAAATAGTAAACATCAGTTATGTAATCAAACATATGAAGTTATTTTAAGCTGTTGAAACTTCACGTCTAATTATCTTCATAATTTTGCAAATCACATCTGACCCTGCTGCTTCTATTTGTGGCATCTTAAACTTCCAGCACGTGTATTAATAGAGGAAGAACGGATTCTGGGTCAGATCATCAGCTTTGTCTTCAGAATAAGTTTACATTCAAAATGTTTTGTAACGCTAACTGCCAGCTTTTTAAATGTGCTGTAGGAGGACTTATTGATTGTGTCTTTAGTAGATGTTGAATTACATATTTTTATAAAGAAGATACTTAAGCACACTCCTGCTAGGCAATGATATTCCACTGTCATAATACAGTGATGAAAAAAAAGTGTTTGTCCCTTATACACCAGTCCTCCTGCTTTTAGCTCACATTACTCATCGTAACATGAGATATGGTTAAGATAGGCAGTAGTTTCTTTTTAAATGTGTATCTTTCACTAAACTCCAGAGATTGACAGTCAGACACTAAACTAATAAACACAGGCTCTCTCTCTCTCTCCCTCTCCCTCTTTTATCATTTTCAGTATTTTCTCCAAGAAGCACCTCTTTATTTCGTTGCTCACCATCTTATTTGTTTCTCTCCCTGCTGTTTTTGTATTGACCCCCCCGGGACCTGTCTTCTCTTCTTGCTGAAATTATGGAATATTTTAGGACTTTGAAGTAGCCACATGTTTAAGCTACAAAACATAGCTGTACTGAAAATTGTCACGCTAAAAGCTAAAAAGCAATCACAGGTCTTGTAAAGAAAACCATTCGTCCGTGAGCATTAACTGTAGCTGTTTCCTCTTGACTTGGCTTTTGTCGAGCATCAAATTATCCGACATTACTGCTGTCTTAAGCTCTGCACATCTGCGTGCTGTGTTATAAATAGTGTATGTGTGCGTGCCTTAAGTGTTAATGGGGACGGTTGTGTAGAGTATGTGTGGTGCTGGATTGTGTAAGTCAGTGGGATGTATGAGTGTCTAGAAGTGACCCCATTTGTAAATATAAGACATGAAGCTTGATGAGATGATGATTGAAGGAGACCGTGTTTGGTGCGATAATGCATTTGCACTGTTTTGGCTCGTTGTCACATAAAGCATTCCAATAATAAAAAACAAAACAAGGAAATAAATGAGCTGAGTTTGTGTGTAGTGTGTTGTTTCATGTCAGTAAAAGCTGTTGCAGTAGGTCAGTATTTCTGAAGAATGACATACAGTGCTGTGAAAAAGCCTTCACCCTCTTACTGATTACTGATACTGATGGCAAGTAATTAAATGCTTGGACTAAAAGTTAGGACTAAAATGTGAGGACTTTATGGACTAAAACTAGACTAAAATGCTGCGAGTTTTTGTCAGTTGAAACCAGACTAAAACTAAAAAGATAGAAATACATTTCATTTAAAGAATAAAACTCAGACTAAAAAGAAAAATAACTGCCAAAATGAACACTGATGCATTTACTGGCAGCAGCCAGGGTGCTGGACCTGAAGTCCACTCATGACGCCATCTTTGAATACCAAGTCCAAAAATCAGGTTTCTGTTGGCAAATTCAAGGAGCATTGAGGAGCTTTTATTTGATTTTCTAGAGCAACGTGGACCTACACATGCCTCGTAGCCCTCCATGTCAGTGCAAGTGGTAGCATTGAAGTCACAAAGAATGACCAAGGCACCACCCCTGGGGACCAAATCTACCACAGAGTTGAGTCTGGTGTAGAACGCTTCCTTTGCAGAGAGTTCACTCACCTCTGTTGGAGCACAGACTGCAACGAATGAGACCAAGCTCAATGAATGGTTTGTCTGGCGTGCAGTAAACGCTCATCAACAGGCCTTACCTCCAATATCAAGGAGCACGCCGCCAACTGCTAGCGCTGCCAGCACAGCCGGACCATTAGTAGGTGTATCCACCCACGTTAGTCTCACAAGTGCTGGGGCGCCTTACATACCTACTCTTTCTATGTCAACACAGATCAAATTGTCTTCACATTATTACAGCTGATATACATTGCTTTCATTATTTTATTATTTTTAAAAATTGAATCTTTATTTAACCAGGAGTATTCCCACTAGACCTAACCACAGAACTGACTGGGCCCCTGAAAAACCCAGTGAATGTGTTATTGATGATATCAACATATGTGTGTTGAATAGCCCCTAATAGTTATTTCACTTTAGAGCTGAAAGGTGTGTCAAACTGTTTCTGAGTTCTGATGTTCAAATTACTCATTCATGACACTCCTTAACCTCTGTTTCTGCTGATTTTTTCCACTTTCAACACATTTTTGTCACTTTTTAACCACTTTTCACCATTTTCTGCCGACTTTTGCTCCTTTAACTCATTTTGCCTCTTTTATCCCATTTGTGCCTCTTTAAACAAAATTTTGCCACTTTTAAGCCATTTTGCCTCTTTTTTTCTTTTTGAAATTATTTCAGTATTTTTTATTTTCAAGTGATTTCTGTTCCTTCTACTTTATTCTCTGGCACCCTGATGTTCAGTATGTGCCGATCATGGTTTGGCTATCATTAAGCCATTAAGTCTGATGTTAATTTCCAAATGGTTTAGTAAATGTGCCCATTCGTTAACATTAGGAAAAAAAAATGTTTTCAGAAGAGTTTACATTTTGAGAAAGGCCACTTTGTACTACAGCATTAAAAAATAAGATTGCTTCTTTGTAACTCTGATAAGAGTGGTTATTATTCAGATTAAATGTAAAATATGGTTAGCAGGTTAACTTTAAAATAGGCATTGATTTTCCTGACCTCCACTGGCCCCCCATATTTTTGGCATTGATTCCCCCTCAGGTACAAAAATCTGTTTTTCTAGGTAGTCCTGGCCAAGAGCAGCAGATGTTCCACACATGTCCCAAACAACAGACCTGAACAAATAAACATGACATCAATCAGCAAATCAGTAGCATTCAGCAGAAAAAAACCTGTGGATAGTCTGGTTGAATATTCCTCATTTCTGTAGCTCAGTGTTTGCTTACTTTTAACTGTAACTCTGCAAACAGTAACTATGTTTTACATCATGATGTTAAAATTTCATCAGTCCACAGATAATGTGATCCAAACCTTGGGGTTGATTCATACAGATCACTGACCAACTGATTTTTTTGCACTGCTGGGGTGCATTGATCTCAAATGTAACTGGAGAAACATGAATTGTATTTTACAGTATCAAAACCAGCAGAGGGTGCCATCGTATCAAAAAACTAAATTCAGAAAGTAATTTTCATGCTTCACTGCTTGTTCATTGGTTACCCTCATTCACTTCTAATTTCTTTATTATCTGATTGAAACAAACCAAACTTATCTCTCATGTCATGCTGTTGACTGTTTAAATGTCCTCTTTTGTCAGATGATTGCTGTCAAAATGAAGAATACTTTGCCTTTAAAGATAGGAATTAGTAGTTTTCTTCCATCTGTAGGCTTGTTATTATGAGGCATTTAAAATACTTAGCTCTAAATAAAGTCAGTTTATATTTCTGACAAAGAAAAATATAATTAAGGGGAAAATGTAGTTTTACTTCAATTGTAGGACACTAAAAATGATTGAAAACTACTCCAGTGTGTCCTATAAATCAATGTCACCCAAAGTAATAAAAAGAAAATGTTTTAAGGCCCATCAAACAAGCTGAAACTAAAATAAGCACTGTGTCCACAGCATACATTCCCATCTACTCTCTCTATGTTTTGACTGCCAGTGATTCAGATCTAAATATCTCCATAGTGCTTTTAAAACCTTAGAGCTGTCTCTGTGGACGTTAGATAAATATTTGACGACTTCATCTGTCCACACTCGATTTGAGAAAAGGAAATGATAACTTTCATATCCCAGTGGGACTTAACCGAGCCGAGGCGTCCCCCTTGCATGTCAGCTACACCCTGATACAATCTAAATCAGGCCCTGTGTGTTTTCATTGCTCTTTTGACATGTTTAATTTGGATTTATTCAGTATTCTCAAACTGGGCTTTGCTGGGAGTCTAGCAGCTAGCATGTGAGGGGCCCGTATGAGCGGAGAAGAGACATTAAATCATGATTAGACGTGTGTTCGCACCTATCAGAGGGTTATTTTATAGGTGAACTTGTGAGGTCAGGGTTTGTTATGCGCTGCCATATGTGACAAATGTTGCCCTGGTTACAACATGCATCCCTGTATTAGACCTATAAGTCATGTGCTGCACAGTAAATGTTTTATAGTGTATCTAATAACACAGAACAGGCCCAGCTCTGACGCTGATCATAGCAAAATGCCCGCTCATTTACCACTTAAGCAGTGGCACGAGCTATTTAGTCCCACATTAAAAAACACACAAAAAGCTGCATCCATAGTGCAGTTTTTGATCCTCTTTGACTTGATGTTCTTACTTATATCATGCTCCAAAAATTTAATTTACCTTTTAGAAAACATGCTACTTTGTTTCCACTCTAAAAGAGTCAAATTTCACTCATGAGGTTCAGTTTATGTGATCAGGATGTAACGTGACTCATCTTCTACTTTGATGCCTTAGATAATTTTCTTGACATCATAAATCAGGAGCTATGTGAGTGCATATTTGTTTCCGAGCCGCGTGCTTCTGTCCTTAAAGTAAATCCATCACATGGTGTTTTCACTGAAGATTGAACAATTTCACAGGAAATGAAAGACAGAAGTTGATGTGATGAAAGCAGAAGTCCATAAAACCTAAAACCTGTTAGTAAAAGTTAAAAACTTTTGGTTTGGTTTTGTGTTGCTGCAGAGCAATTATGTAACATCACAAATCACTATTTATTTATTTGTCTATTCCAATTAAGTATGGGTTTTTATTCTGTGTAGACAAGTACATCCCAGTCCGAGATGTTAACAGTATCGTCCAGGTCCAAGGTGAGGAAAGTCATCAGGCAAATCCACCTTGCAAAGCATTTGTGCCAAGCCTGAAAACAGATTGAATCAATCAGTGCCATTTGAGTAAAATAAGGTGGTAGCTGCAGGAGGTGTTAAGTTGTACAGTGAGCTGATAGTAATGGCTGTCATCAGTGTTGTAATTGGCTTGAATGTTTAATCACAACTGCACCAACTTCCTTTATGAAACAAAGAGAAAAAAGCAGCACTGAAAACTTTTCACGACAGAAAAGCTGATTTCGCTCCTCTGCCGACCTGCTTCAGCATGCGTTTTAAGAGTTGGGAGTTGGGTTGTAATGTGAGCACATTGTAAACAGGTTTTAGGTCACTGAAAATGCACCTTTTTGAAAACTCCTCCCTGGGTGAAGGTTTTCAGAAACTCCACTTTCATGGTTTATGAGTGGACAGAGAAATCAGAGATTCAGTGATACAACTGGACATTAGGACAATGAAATGTTCATTGCAGAATAATGAAGAGAAAATGTTCACATCAAGGACATTGCTGCTGTCTCTGAGTGAGCTGGGCTTGATTATAGAAACAAAACAAATGCTCATAGAATATCACTGTTGTTGACACGGTAATGCTCCTTACAGAATGTAAAAGTGTGTCTCTGCATTTTCATGTGTTGTTTTTGAGGATGTAGCATGTGAAAGGTTATTTCTGAAAACCACTCTGTTTATAAAGACCCTGTAAAGTTATAAATCCATAATTTGTGTCTTAACACACTAGATATGTTGGAATATGGATGCTGTTAACATGTGAAAACACTGAGGTCTATATGTGACTGAATTCAGGATTCAGACTGTTAGAAAGTTTTTAACGTCTTTCCTGGGTTGGTTTAATGTGGGCGGGGCAAATATGTGGGCTCATGATGTCATGAGGCCACAGTAGGGAATGACCCCGCCCGGGACTTTGTCTCTTCTTCTAAGGTCAACAAAAGGTAAAGAGGCAGGCTTATGGTGTGAGTGCTTTCCTCAATTCAGATTGAAGCATTTTTTTTCATTTGAGAGGATTGTATTTCTCCTGAGCAGTTGTGGCTTCAACTGACATGCCCACACCAGATTTTACTGCATCATTTTTCATGATTTTTGAAGCTTAATTTTATAAACTTAAAGATATTTTATTTGACTGAAAGTTCACCAGGGGGCTCTTAAAACAGAGGCCTATCATACAACAAACCTAAATACAGATCTATTTTCACTTTACAGGGTCTTTAACAATACCTGCCTGTGTGTTGACAAGGCCTCTGAGCTAAGAAAGAAAACAAGAAACTCCAGGTAGACTGAAGATTACAATATTAAAACTTAACCTTGGAAATTAGAGTGTGGATTGATAAAGAAAATACGATTTATAAAAAATAAATAAATAAAGGGAAATGAATGTGGGGTCAGATGGTCTAGCAGTTAGGTCACACCCCATGTATGTGGGAGGTCCAGGTTCAAGTCTGGCCTGTGGCTCCTTTCCAGCATGTCTCCTCCCCACTCTCTCATCCCTGCTCCAACTGCTTCCTCTGTCTTTCTCTCTAAATAAAGGCATAAAAACCCCCAAATAAATCATTTTTTTAAATGAAAGGTAAATGTTTGATAAAACAAGGTGTCGATGACTTTTGACCTGTCCACTGTTGTCTATGCGTTTTGTTTTTTTTTTTTTTTTTTCTTTTTTAAAAACTGAAATGAAATATTAAGTAGCAGCAATGGACTTATTTGCATCACCCTGGCTGTGGGGAGTCATTGCAGTGACTTCACCAAAGTGGGGAAAGGTGAAAAGGACAATAAAGCATTGGTCAGTGTGATTAAAAATATTAATTCACGAACTATGGATGTTAATTTATCAGGATTAGTGCATTGATGCTGACAGCCCTGATTAAAAGAAACAAGAGGCTAAAAAGTGAAAAGACAGTAAAAAGGCAGTGAAAGGACATCACATTAAGGAGTAACTTTTTTAGTTACTTCTTAATGTTATTTCAAAGAGGTGATTGATTCTGCAAAACTGCTCTCCTCACATGTCAACAAGCACCAGAGTTCAACACTATCATGACAGCGTTCGCCTCTATATCCATGCTACATGTAATCAGACATATGACACATGTAATCGTGCATTAAGTGGAAAAGAACAATCTGGCGGATAAAGGACATAATGAAGTAGTTTCATGTTTTCATCACATGCACGGCATGCATGACAGCAGTTGTATGCTGGTCATGCAACAGAACCATCATCATCCCCTTCTTATCAGTCAAGGTGCATTTTCTTGGATTACTGACTAAAGGCCTCATCTTTAACTGATGAACTCCTTTTCACTGATAAAACCTTTTCACAGCTTCACTGCAGCAACTATTCACAGTCAATAAGGTGCAAGACAGTCACAGCTGGTTCATTAGCTGCTAAACTAAAGCACAAAGTGTTAAAAGGAAATGATGGTTTTAGCACATTAAAATCTTGAGCACGGTTTAAATGAAGGCAGCATGACCTTAGGAAGAGCTCTGAGGAGTGAAAAGGATATTTATGTGTGAGTTTGAAGCTCCTTTTCACAACTTTGTCCTTCATCATGGTGTTTGAATGGTGAGTTCACCTTTAAGATCTCAATTTTTACCCTCTAGACCCATTCAGAGGGGAAACACCTGCTCAGTGACTCAGATTACCCATGTTTTACACCTGATACTCCTGTGACCTACCTTTCTCCTTATCATTCAATGCTGCAGCATACAGCGCTAATGACACATGCCGTCCAACTGCCGCAGCCTGCTCTGTGCTTCAGTCTCAGCCGTATTCATTCCTATGAGTCATGAGGATCACACACATATGCAGTCTTCATGTTCACCTCGGCCTGGAGCTAACTTCTATTGTATCTGATGTGACATTCATGCTTAAACATTCAGAGTCTGCAGTTTTCACGATGCATGCAAGATCTCCTAGCAGACGCCTCCATGTAAGCAGCTACTGTAAGAACTGCTTCTGGTGCAAAGAAGCAATTACTTTAACAATCACAGCTGCAAAAAGGGTCCTTTTACCTGCATTGAAAGTGTTTAAAACAGTCTCACTCGGGCAGTGCAAGAATTCCTGAGGGTTCTCCTTTTCCTCAACCAGTTCATTGAGATTCATTAATACCCATCGATTTCTGCTCTGCCCCTCTTGATAATTGTCTTTGTCGTAGCGCTAATTCAGCAGATTTCAGGTCAGGGTCAGGCTGCTCTGTTTACCTCCCCCAGTCTTTCTTTCACCAACTGCAGCCTTTGTGGCATCTATAAATGACCTTGGACTGACATCACCTCGCTTCATATAAACAGAGGAAGATTAACAAAGCTTTTGCTGTGATTTAAATCCTGCATTATTACTCCAAGAAGCTGACTTTATATGTTTAGATTGAACTAGATTGACGTTTCTGCCTTTTGGCCAGTTTGAATCTATAGAAAATCCCTTTTTTTAAGTTTATTTTCCTTTGCATGATTCACCACTGTACTTTTCTCTCCTCCATCTCCTCTCACTTGTCCTCTTCCTTCATTTTAAGATTTATTCACAAGCTTTGTGTCTTTAGAAAATGGGCTGTCACTCCTAAATTCAGGCCTGACTTCTCTTCATGACATTTCCTGCAAACCATTCACGCCTACAAAGCAAATTTAAATTGGATTCCCTCCTCGTCCATGGAAAGACATCTATTGTGTGAGGGGATTAGTATTGTCAAAATACGCGTGATATGAATTCCAAGGACTGCAGTTTAATCCAGGACAACTGTTTGGGTCACTGAAGAACTTCATTTTTATTCCTAAAGAAAAGTGGAGCTGAATTTGATTTGTTCTGCTGTAGTAAAGTTTGAATTGCATCCTACATTTCCACTACAATGCCTTTGAGAAGCTGTGTCACATATTTCTCTTCATCCATGACATCTGGTTGACAGGAAATTTTCAGTGTATTTCTCTTTCTCTTTGTCTTTTAATGTGCACAGCTCATCCATGGTTTAAGACAACAGAAACAAAACTGGTTTCTTTAGATCTTCTCTATAGCTACGGTGCCTATTCACCCCCTTCTCTGATGTTTTACCCTTTTATTCATTTAATAAATCAGACATGTTAAATATGATTTGTTTTGGACAATAAAAAACCTCTTTAATGTCAAAGTTAAAACAGATTTCTACAAAGAAATGTCAGTTAAATAAGAGTATGTAATGTAATATAAGTGACTGCATAAGTATTCACCCCCAAGTTAGTATTTAATAGATGCACCTTTGGTTGCAATCACAGCACTGAGTCTGTGTGGATAGCGCTCAGTCAGGCTTGCAATCAGGTCAGGCGTGCACTTTTCAAGTCCAGCCACAAATTCTCTATAGGAATGAGGTCTGGGCTTTGACTCCAGAGCAATCGTCTTGTTGTCTTTAAACCATTTCTGTGTAGCTTTCGCTCTATGCTTCAGGTCATTGTCTTGCTGGAAAAGAAGTCTTCTCTCAAGCTGCAGTTCTCTTGCAGACTGAAGATTTTCCTCTGTATGTGCATGTCTTTGTATGTAAACTAACCTTTGAAAATAAACACTCTAATCTTTAAATTAAATGTACAAATAAGTGCTGCATGATTAATCAAATCCTAATAGTGACATCAGGTTGGGCAATAACATAATCACATATAAGGTTGCATCTAGTTTTTTATGCAGTAGTCACTGAAAGGTTTGCATGAATGCCTGCCTGCAGAAAGGCCTTTAAGTAGCTATACAAAAGTGCCACTATTGCACTTCATGAAGGTACTTTTATTTTCAAAAAAGGAAAAAAACCTTTATTTTTTGGAAGATATTGAGTTTTATCGAAAGAAGTACTATGAAAAAGTAGTTTTGTACACTACTTGATGTTTATGTGTTTAGAGTTGAGAAATACACTTTTCACCTACGATTATTCTCTGCACTTTCCTCTATAACCAAGAAAGTAGACTCATGATACCATTTATGTGTTATATCATAATCACAAAACACAATATTGTCCAGTGTAATCAGGCCTGCCCACAGAATTGGCTGGGCTCCTGAAAACCCTGGAGAATGGGCCTTCCCCAGTCATGATTTATTAGTGATATTAATGGATGTGGGTTGGATTCGTGGCATTTAACTGATTTTCACCACTGTTTTCTCTCATTTTGCTAATTCTTTCCACTATTAGCCCATTTTTTCCACTTTTCATTCATTTTTTCCACTTTACATTCACTCATTCACTTTTTAACCCATCTTATTTCCTTATATGGCCATATTTGCTACTTTTCACCACTTCTAACCCATTTTTCCCCTTTTGCCCATTCTGCCTGTTTGACCTGTTTTTGCCACTTTTAACCTTTTATTTTACACTTTTTAACTACTTTTTACCATTTTCTACCCATTTTTATATTTTTGTATCCCATCTTTTCCTCTTTTAACCTCTTTATACCATTTTTTAACCAACTCTTGCCAGTTTTAACCCATTTTTGCAATTATTTAATTATTTTTCCCTTAATGTTATCTCAGTTCCTTCATCTTTATTTTGTTGCATGCTGATGTTTATACTAAGGCTGAGCTATAAAGTCTGACATTGGGACATTATCAATAAAAAGGTAATTCTGTTTTGAGAAAAAGGTTTTACATTTTGACAAAGGCTATATTGTACTACAGTTTAAATACATAAAACGCATTCTAGTTGCTCTGATATGGATTGTTGTTATTCAGGTTAAAAATATAATATAGTTATCACTGCTTAACTACAATGATTCTGCTGCCCTTCATGGGCCCCCAGTTTGACTGGGTCCCAGAAAGCTCTATCCTTTATCCCTCTAATGGGCAACCTTGAGTAAAATCACAATCACACATTATTACCACATCATACTGAGTAATAGAAATATATCACAAACTGGTGAGATGATCTGACAGCCCTTCATATCCACTGCTAAATCATGCTGCGTTTAATCACTATAGTTTACATGAGTCATTATAGCCTGTTAGCTAGTTAGCACCTTGTTTGCTAACTAACTGTTTTACTTCTCTTCCAAATCCACCACAGAAGTTTCATTTTCATAAAGCGCTCGCAGAACATTTGGGATAAAAACATTATGGAGGGGATGAGTTCCACAGGCAGGTCAAATATCAGATTCCAGTTGGAAGGATGGACTTCCAGGTGACGCTCCTCCATAACTGTATATAAATGAAAATAAGTTAAGACGAATTTGTACTTCCTTTGTTGTATGAATTTAGACCAGCTAATCCACAAGAGGTCACTGTCTAACATGGACTTCCATAACTCCTTTGTTACTGCTATTATTCTATTAAAAACTTTGACAGCGTCACAGTGGAAGTTGCTGCTTAGTTTTTACCTTAGATTATAGAAAAGAATTACAATCTTTACATAAGTGTGTCAGACAGAAAGGCCAGGACGTGTCTCTGAAGCTGTACAGTATTCCCTCACTGACTTCCTACCAAGAGACACAACCAGTTCTGACAAGTTCTCCAAATGAAATAACAAAGTTTATCTTTGCCCTTTAGAACGGCACAAAAACATTTTCTAATTTGACGTCACCATTGGATGGGTGAGGTCATTCTTCTTTCCTTTCAAAGCCATTACAGATCTCTGTAAATAAACCTCTTTTGTGATACTCCTGTATGTGTAATGTTTACTCGTGTACATCCACAAAAAACAGTGTGGTTAGGATCATAGAAAAATCAGTCGAAACAGGATCTGTATAAGCTTGAGAAATCATAGTTGTGATGTTAACTGTAATAATGGAGTTTTTGATTGGAAACAGGAACCAAAGTCTGTTTGTTGACCTCTTCACTCCTCCCTGAACTCTTCCTGAGCCAGTCCCTTAGCTTCATATCTTACTCCTGCCATAATAACCACACTCGCTGGTGCTTTTTAAACATGCCAATTTTGGAATAAACTCTCAAAATACCCATACTGATGTCCTCTTGGAAGGATTTTGTCACCAGCTTTTTCCACTACCTCATTCAGACACGCTGACCAGTGTCCTACCTGACTGAGTGCTCTGATTGAAGCATTAGTTCTAGCCTGATAATCCCACTGAAAGGATGTTTCATTTACTGGAGTTGTAAGGTCTGAATCAGGGGGCTTTGGTTTGGCTAGACTTGTTCAAATTCAGGCCTGAAGCTATGAGACATTTCTTTTGTCCTAACAAGCACATAATACACATTAGCATCCTTTATGTGCCTGTTATGGTACATTTGTTGGTAGAAAAACTCACTTGTTTGTACAAATGCTGTACCTCTTTTCATAATTGTGTAACATCCTTCCTCTTGAGACACAATGAAAACTTTTTTTTCTTACAAACTTCTCTGATATTTAGATGACTTTTAAAGGACCTTTGATAAAGCCAGGCCTTTTTCTGTATCCACTGGAGCAGTGAGGCTTCCACCTGGGCTCCACTCACCAGCCATCTGTAGCCACTGAAGAAGGAGAAGATATGACATCAGCTTCCTTATTCACATTTTTACACAAAGTCTGGCGTTTCTCCAGTCATAACATCACTTCTTTGACCCTGAGGCTAATAGTCGCCCCTGTTTTGCCCCTGTATGGCAGCAGTTTGCATTCCTCTGCTGTGAGGCCGGTGATGTGTCCGAGTTTCCACACTTTCAATAAAACCCTGATGAAATGAGAAAAAAATAGCTCCTGGTATGACACTGGTACGCTGAAAATTAGCTGTAGAAATGCTCAAAGGATCTGAGCAGTTAGATAAGGATGATATAGGAGAACAACAATGTTTAAAGCTTAATATAAATTTAAACTATTTTAATCCTTAGGTGCCTATTTTAAATCATTTAAACTTCATCAGGTATTTAAATGTGTTAAATGATGGCTCACAATTTTAAAGCATCTGGTTTCAGAATAAGTGTACACTCTAGTAAAACCATAATTACTATAAAAAAAAACAAACCCAGACAAAAGTAAAAAAGTTTTAAACTATCTTTTTAACTCACCCAGAATCCATCCTTTTTTATTATAATGATGCATCCCATTTCTGCTGGAAGCACCATCTGAACCAGTGATATCATGTGTTTGTAGCACTTAGCCCTGTCAAAGTATTGCAGTTGTTTTGATTATTTATTTAACTTGGACGTTACTTTTCTTGCTTTTTGTCCCTCACTCCTGTATGCTTTCTGTCTTTGCACACGGCCCTTATATGTCCTTATATGGGTGTATGTCAATTAGGAGCTTATGAGCTCCTGGCATTCATCAACTTAAGAACACAAATGTGATTCATTCAGCAATGTCATGAATCCCACATAGGTTTTTCTTTCTTAGGTGGTATTGGTGAATGATAACCTTGCAAAGCAGATGGATATGCCCACTTCCATGTTTTTCACTGGCGAATCCATCTTGCAAAGCTCCCATCCGAACCGTTTGGGCCTGGCTAGAAAGTGACAGGACCGATCAGCGATGAGGGGCAGTACTTTCAGGCGCAGCAGAGTTGTGACGTAAACAAGCAGCAGCAAAAGTCCGGTGCAGTTATGGCGGAAGAGCTTAGCAGGGACGCTGCTAAAACGCCAGTTGTATCAGAACTTGACAAATCCTCTGCCTTTTCTCAAACGTTTCCTATTGAAGCTTTCAGTTCACTTCCAGATGGATGTGTGAAACAAATCCATCTGGCATGTCAGGTTAGGTGTATGAGATGCATTAAACTTAGCCCCCAACCATGTCTACGTCTGTAGATAAAGACTTAAGCTTTTGATAACTTTAAATGTTCAAGGAGCTTTTGATAGTTTCACAAATCTAGATGGGACCTAACAAAGGCCATAGAAGTATAGTCAAGTGTAGATCCTGTAAATCTGAAAAAGTCAAAACTGACAAGGCTAGATTTGAAACCACTTCCAGCACCACCATCTGTAGGCCTAGGTTTAAACAGACAGGGATGTTGTTGTCATAACAGCTGTTCAGTTTGTCAGGGAATTCTGGGAATTAATAAACAAAACACCCCAAAATTGAAAATTGCAACAATGTTCAATTAAATTAAGGGTAAAGGTTAGGGTTAGGGTTAGGGAGTTTGGGTAAAATACCACTTAATAAACAAAAAATGTCCACAATATTACAAGGTTTAGGGTTATGGGGTAGGGTTAGGGTTTTGGGGTAGGGCTAGGGTGACCTGCTACCAAAGTACCAGAGAATTGCCACAATATTACAAGGGCTAGGGTAAGGGTAGGGTTAGGGCAAAATACCATCTAATTTACAGAGGACTGCCACAATATTACAAGGGTAGGGTAAGGGTTAGGGTTAGGGTTAAGGGGTTAGGGCATGGTTAGGGTAAAATACCACCTGATTACCAGAGAACTGCTGCAATATTGCAAGGAGTAGAGTTAGGGAGTTAGGGTAAAATACTACTTAAAAAACAAGAAATTTCCACAATATTACAAGGGCTAGGTTTAGGGTTAGGATGAGGGTTAAAGGGTAAGGGTGGGGATAGGGTAAGGTAATGCCTTATCACTAGAGAACTGCCACAATATTACAAGGATTAGGGTAAGGGTTAGGGTTAGGATTAAAGGGATAGGTTAAAATAACAGCTAATGAACAGAGAACTGCCATTACATTACAAGGATTATGGTAAGGGTTAGTGTTGAAGGGTTAGGGTAAATTCCCACCTAATTCCCAGAGAATTGACAAAATACTACAAGGTTTAGGGTTCGGGTTAGAGTAAATACATCCTTATTACCAGAGAATTGTCAGAATATTATAAGGTTTAGGGTTCAGGTTAGAGGGTTAAAGCAGGGTTAGGGTAAAATACTGCATTTTTACCAAAAAATTGCGACAATTTTACAAGAGTTAGTGTTACAGGGTTTGAGTAAAATCCCACCTAATTACCAGAGATTTGCCACAATATTATATAGAATTACATGATGATAAATGCCTTATAACTAGATAAATTCCTCCTTAATATTGCCTTGTTTTTTAATTGTTACTTGGTTAAATGCCAACTTAAATTAGTTAATTTCCTCCCTATGATTGAGACATTAACAGATGATAATACTTAACACTTTAATATTATAGGTAATTAGGTCTCACTTTAATAAAGTGCTACCCATTAATATTAAGAAAATAAAGGTCATGCTTAGTTTACTTTCCCAGGTAACTGGCTTCTTTCATAATACAGTAACACAGATAGTAACACAGTCACTAGTAACTATATTTTTTCTTCTGATTTATTCATAAATTGCCAATCATTATGCAAAACCATCCTGTTTTTGCAGAAATCCTCCCCAAAAAGACTTCACTGTGATTCTTTTCATGTTTTGACAGACATTTATTGAACCACTTAAACTGGACCACCTGATTAATTTACAATATTGCATTTCACAGTGTAGCAAACACTGGTAGATAAGACTGCATTGTCAGAGTAGATAATAAATGCTTAAGGTTGTTTGCACAGTCAATAAAAGATGAGGTAAGTGCAGCAGAGCTCCTGACATGATTAATGATAAAGGTTTCACATCTGTCAGCTCATCAACTTTTTATCTTCTCAGAGATGAGATGTGCTGAAACAACAAAGTAATACACTGCATATTGTATTGAAAGGGAAAGGCCTTGTCTAATTTAGAATGTTTGGATTTGTTGGGGATGGTTTCTGTATATTTTTGTATTTTTGGAGAAAGAACATAAAAATAAAAAAATCCTGGGCTAAGTTTGAGAAACCCAAGAAACCATGTAGTCATGTGTAAGGGATATGTCAAATTCTCTAAGGCAAATAAAATGTGTACTTAGTAAAACATTGTGTGCTGTACAATGTTTTATGTGTAGCCTCGGGATATTTGCTGTTGAATACTGTATTTCATGTATGTCATGCAATTCTTGAAGTCTATTATCTCAGTATGCCACTTGGGAAGAATATCTATTCCTGCTTGTTTTTCACCTCTTTTTACTCTTATAATAATAATAATAATTTACAGCTCTGTGTTAAATCTTCCCACATAGTTTCCTGTGAGCAGGAAGAACAAAAGGAAGTCTTTTGTTTGCACTTCCTCTGTAATCATCTCTCCTTTTTAGGAAACACTCCCTGGTGTCTTTATTCAACTGTTCTGTTGTGACCTCCACTCCTGCTGACCCCCCGCCTCCTGTTTGACTCCATCTGGACATTTTTTAGTACCCCTTCCTCTCGTTGTTTCAATATTCCTTCTTTCTCCAGTCAAACCAAAGTATTGTAATTGCCTTTCTTCCCCTTCCTGTTTTTCCCCTTCTATCTGCGGCCTTCTTCTGATTCAGTTCATGCTGAATAGATTAGTCAGTTCTCGAGCAAAAACAGAGAACAAACAAAACCTTGGCAGGAGACAGTGATAGTCCTCCTCTGAGTCCCTCTTTTTCTCCTCTCTCTTTCCATCCAAACATGCAGAAACCCAGCCAGGAAAAATCCAGGCCTAATCTCCACCCATCATCACTCCCTCCCATCGCTCTCCCTCCTCCCACCTTTACTTTCTTATAGACCATAATACATCAGCTTATCTGTGTGTGGAGGCTTAGAGCAAAAAAAAAGGTGTATCGTTACCTGTGTGAACTCTTGACTTGTTTATTACAGGTTGGTATGTACTTTAGGTAATCTTTTTCTGTTTACCTGGAGCAAACGACATGTGTGATCGTTAGTATTATCAGAAGAAGAAGCCATAACCTGAACATCTGTGCTGCTTCTTTGCTGCTCTGTCTTTTTTGATCATTTTTGTATGTTTAATAAAATGTAGTAAAGCTGTTGCACTGAGGTCTGGAGGAGCAATATTTTGATCCTCTCTATGCTGCAGAATTGACCCAAAAGTGACTTAATTATCAGTAAACATGGACAAGTGCTTCCTGAGTCACTGATAATGTATTCACCATACAACAGGCCTCTTTACAATTAAATCAAATTTTATTTCATAGTCATGCTCATCGTAAATGATGCATTAACTCTAAAAAAGGTCCAACAGCTGATAAGCTGTGAGCTGCTAACTGCAGATAAAATACACATGGCTGCGTTTGTGGTTTCATTTCTCTAAAAAGGCAGCTGAAGCCGGCACACCGTACAATTTCAGCCTGATGGTTCAAGACTCATCACAACCAGCTGCTTCAGCTCAAGTGTTCATTGTCAGTATTATTTGACTGTTCCTGGTTGAGCTGATCTGGAATCATAATGTTTCATATTTACTATTCCAGGCTGGGCTGCCTTCAGTGTAATATACACAATAACCAATGAGAATGAGCAGATCAGGAAGTGTCCCTATCCAGATGTGCAGGAAGTGTCACTATCCAGATGTCACATACTTTTACAGCTCACAGAGTAGTGAATATAAACACAACAGTGCCGGAGCTAAGTGGAATTTCAAAAGACAATCACCTTGTGTAACTATGGCAACAGCACTAGTGCCCTTATCATGTCTTATGCAAGATGTACTGACTCCACATTTGTTTTTCTCTTGAGGCCATCTTTGTTCACCCAAGTTCCCTTAATCTCATGTCAACGGAATCACCACTGTCAAGTTGTTACTACAAACAGCAGGTGTGTGGTGTGTGCGTTTGTTTTTTTATGTTAAAAATTGGTTGAGCCTGTCTTTATATCTGCAGTCTCCCATATTTTGAGAAGGGTCAGGCTGTAGACTGAATATCTGTGTGAGACACTGAAGCTATCAGAACAGAAGGGAATTTGTCAGTGCAATGTTTTTGATTTTTTTAAAATTTAACTTCTACCAGTCATATTCATGAAATAACCACATTGCAAACATGACAGACTAAGCAACATTTCAGAAATAGAAAAGAAAAAAACAGCTAAATTATGTATAGACCTGTTTTAGAACTAGTTACATGAAGGGGGCTCGTTATATCTTTGTTAGCTTTCTCTAAAGCTAGCATAGCTATGCTAGCTATGTAGTTAACATTACCACATAAGATGAAAGCCAGCGTAGCTACAATAACTTCAGCAAAAGCTACAATCAAAACTTATGTGAGCCACCGTTCATGTAACTACTTCTGAAACGTGTCTTGTTTTGGCAAACAGCCAGTTTTGGGTAGTTAATGTAACTCATTAGATTACTGTGTTTCATGCTGAGAAAAGTAACTCATCCCATTACTGTCTGCCTTTGAATGTGTCTACAGTCATTGTACAGCCTAATTTACAGCCCATGGTCTGTAATTCTACAGCCTGATAACACCACCAACAGATGTAGGAATCTTTACAGCTCTTTAATATGCTCACAATTTAGACAACTCAGCAGAGCCATACAGAATCACACAAACACTGTAAAATAACCATGTGTAATTGGAATGGCTGCACAGCTGATTCAATAAAAACAATACAACAGGAGCTTTCAAACTTATGTTTTCCCTATGATGCTGTTCTTTTGCCTTTCATCCAAAATCCAACATAAAAGATAATTATGCAGTATTATGCTGTCGTCTCTGCCAGTTCACTAGCTCAGTATGCTAGCAACGTAAACATACTGATACAGCAATGTTCTTCTGCTGGTACGCCAACGTGCATACAGAAAAGAAAGAAGAAAAACAGTGCCGAAGCTTTGTGGAGCTTCTCTTTTTTCTCTGTCTCTTTTTATGTGGCCACAGTAGAAACTGGAAATTTGGGATTTTTCTTGCAGTAATGGTAACTAATAACGGATTACTTAAAATGTAAAACCAGCAGGTTGTGTTACTCTTTACAACAAAAAAAGTAATCTGAGTACTCTAACAGTTTACTTTGTAATGCATTACCCCCAACACTGAACATGGCGTAATCTAGCTTTGTTTGCTTTTGCTCTAGCTAAGTTAGTTATGTAGCTACATTCGCTTTGTAGTTTATGAAGCGAACATAGCTTTGTTAGCGTAAGGTTTAGCTATGTAGAGCTATGTTAGCTGTGTAAATTATGATGCTAACGTAGCTTTGTTAGCTTCGGATTTTGCTATGTAGAACTATGTTACCTATGAAGCTTATGAAGTGGATGTAGCTTCGTTAGCTTAGCCTTTGCTACGTTAGCTACATTAGAGTGTTTTCATGAAGCTTTAGCTTTCTTTCCTTTATGCATTATGTTTATCCAGTCTTATGAAATGTTTTGTAATCAGGTTTTGCAGGTTTTATCTTTCGATAGCCTAACTCTTACTTTGACCCTTACTCCAACCCGAACTCTAACCGGAAGTTTACTCCAATATTATATTGAATGTTTTAGCGTGGTTCTCACTGAAGTGTCTGCAAGGAGGGGAGTCTGAGATCTGCAGCCAGATTGTCTTGCATATTTACAGAATTGTTTAAGATATGTTAATCATATTAATAGCCAGCCTCAGACCCAATATTTGAGTCACATGACTGATTCTCTAGATAGGCAGAATGTCAGCCTGATCCCATGTTGTTAGTTTAACAGTGTACAGGGTGCCATAAGACTGTGATTCATGGCCTGATCTGCTGCTCTCAACCCAATGGATGAATGCCTGGTATGTTTGAAATTGTGGTCATTTGACAGCATACGCTTGCACAATAAAAGCAGAGCCCTTAGGCCGTGCCCAACACTCTGTTACGACAGTGCAAGCACATAAATGGTGAGCTTTGGTTGTACAGCGTAAACATATCAGTCGACGACTTTTATGCAATCTTACCATGTACAGTAAGCCTTTACTTTCCAAAATTACTAACACTTTTGGCTTTAGTTGATAGTTAAGTTCAAATTTTGTGTAAAAGATTATGGGTTCTGTCCTTTTCAATTCATTCCAGTGGACATCAATTAAGACTTGAAACATATATGCATTTAACAAATTAAAATTTATTTTAATTGTCAAAGTGCATGTGCACTGAGGCTCCTTGGTGATAAATTGAAGGACGCCCTGATGTCATAGGCAGTTGATAGTTGTGGTGTAAGAAAAACATGCAAATATAAAGAACGCTGCCTGAGATAAATTATAGATTTGTTTGTTTCATCCATTCAGAGTTTTCAAATGTCAGACATATAAGTGTCTGAAAAGGCGCCAGTAAGAGATCAGAGTTTTGAATGCATGACATGCTGCAAATACATTTAACTTCAGACCAAAAGGTAACCAAATAATGAAATTGATTGATCGCTCCTCTTGAGGGAGTTACAAGTCTCTGCAAGTTTATTTTTCACAATGAACTGAAATGAACTGAAACTGTGTGGAGGGTGAAACAAAAACAATCTAAAAGTCTTACAAACTGCAAAAACAACTGGAATGATTCTTTAAGAAACAACATTTACAATTTACTATGAAAATACTCTGCCTATTGTCTAAATGTCACTGGTATCTATATTTGTTTGTGTGTGGGTGTGTGTGTGTGTGTGTGTTTGTGTGTGTGTTGTTTATGTGCACATTTGTTGGTCCCTGTTTTGGTCCAGTTTAGTCAAGGAAACAGTCAGGAGGCAATTCTCCTTGTGGGGGTAGAAGAAGGATTGTCTCATAGGAGGAAGAGGGTTCAGGGGTTGTTGATGATCTGCCGTGGTCGTCCGTATCCTGTCATTCCAGCTTGAGTTGCTCCTTTGTTTGTGCCCATTTGCAGGCCAATGACATTTTTGCCTTCGCTCAGCTGCTCCTCTGTGAATTCTCTTCTGTTCTCCTGAGCTTTCCTGCACACACACAACACACAACATTCCCCTGAAGTCCATTCCTTTTTCTAAACAACTTTACCCACAAAAAAGGGTTTCAAATTGAGAATAAATTCACCCAACTCACTTATGGAACCAGTCGGGGTCTCCCTTGTAAGTCCCATCATTCTTTGTGACTGCCAGGTTACCCAGGGCCATCAAGGTCCTCTGCACAGCTGCCAGGTCTTTACCTGAAAGTGAAGAACAACCTCACATAAGACACACACCAAATACAAGGAAATGGTGGTAACAGAATCAACCAATTCAAGCCCACTAGGTGACTTTCAAGGCAGATTTTCAGACCAAAACAAATGCTCTTTGGTCATACGTCTACACTTGCCCTTCCTGTCCCATCCTGTTTCAGTGTGAGACAGGCAGGCAAGTGTGATAAACATCTGTAAACGTATCTCAAAGTTAATAGTGTTCCGTCTAACAAATTTTTGCTGCTTTTAACCCATTTTGCCACTTTTCAACTGCTTTTCACCATTTTTCTGCTGCCCACTTTTGCCCCTTTCTTAACCCATTTTTGCTACTTTTAACTCATTTTTTCCACTTTAACCCATTTTGCCCATTTCAAAATTTCTTTCTTTTTGTAATAATTTCATTCTTCCTTTGAAATTATTTCACTTCCTTCCTTTCCTCTGGCACCTTGACTTTGTGTTGATCATAGCTTGGCTATTAAGTCTGACAGTACTTTCAAATGGCTTGGTCAATGTGCCCATCTATATTGTTAACATATGCATATGCATTCTATTTTCGGAAGAGGGGTTTACATTTTTTTTTTTTTTTTTTTTTTTTTTTTTACATTTTACGTATTGTACTACAGCATAAATAGATACAATTCATTTAAGTATCTTTGATCAGATTGGTTATTATTTAGAATAATTATAAAAGATGGTTATCTCAGATTAACTTTACAATGGACTATGATCTTCCTGACCTCCATGGGCCCCCTATTTGGCTGGGCCCCAGAAATATTTCCCCTCTATCCCCCCTTATGTACGGCCTTACTGTCTGTCTTTTTAGATCAAAAATAATTCTTCGTTCTGTTAGGAAAGTATTTTACTCTTCTTCAGTTATACTCTTGCATCTACACTTAGTCATTATAACCCAAGGCTAAATGTCCCTGAGTAAGAAGGACCATCTCCCTTCACCCGCATGGTGGAATGGCTAACCGTTACAGAGGATGGGCTGTGTAAATGAAACATATTTGAGCCTCTGAATTAAACACACACTGTCCTGTAAATGTGAACACAGAGCTAAGAATAACAAACCCAGGGAGGATTTCACATCTCTTCCTTTAGAATGTCACTACTCAGCAGTAAATTTACAGTATATTGGATTATTTAATTATTTCTTATATTTCTGTACAGAATGTTTGATAATGAGTCTTTCTTGCACAACAGTAAAAAACATTTGTGAAAAAACTCAGATCAATAGGATAGGAATTCTGGATATTTAAAAGTGCATACATACACATTGGGACTTTTAAAATAAGGAGTTAAAAACAATTAAGATATCTATGAGATAAAAAAATAGATTTTTTTTTTTAAGAAAACAAGCCATGCTTTCTTACTTGTGTTGTTTTATACATTCTCAAACTATTTTCATGCAGTTGGATGAGACCCAAATTATCAGCTACCCTTATAGGGCAAGTGTTGCAAATTCAGTGTTAAAAATGTTTGAATTGGATTCAGGAAAAGTGTTTGAAACAGCTATAAAAAGAACTCAAATGAAATCTTAAGCATTAGTTAGTATTTCACACTTATTATTATCACAAATTGATAGTGCTCATCAAGAATATTCTTGTATAGTTTGGGCCTTGGATAAAAATAGACTTGACTTCTTACATATTTAAGTTATAATTACAAGACTAGAATTTTATTTTGAGTCTATAAAAATTTACTTTACTGACCTGGGATATGTTTTAGGAATTTTTTCGTGTTTAGAACTATTCTGCGGTGTCTTTCTATAGTTTTTCTATGGGGCCCTCATTATGAATAAAATAACACTTTGAATCTCAAGATTTTAAATTAATATTCATTCACTCAATTCCTCTTAATCATTCTTTGAATAATTTTTACGCTTGTCAATATAAGTTACTTCACATTGGTAAAGTTTGAATTGGTAACCACATGAAATTCTAATCTCCAGTGAAAGTTTTGTGTCTCTATGTCCAAAGGAGAAACTTTAAATCACTTTTTAATTTACATGCAATAGCAAATCAGAACGGACAAATAAGACTGTTCTAATACCTCAAGAGAGCTCTGCAGTTTCTCTTACCTTCGTACAGGTCTACGGTCTGAAACATGTCCGTTTTGGTGACTCCATACTTTTCTGCAGCTTGTAGGAACAACGATATTTGTTCCATCTGCTTAAACGCCATGGCGGAGCTCCTGATGGATTTGAAGGGCTTATTTGAAGCATAGAGGCTGTTGATGAACTCGCTCAGCACCTACACAAACACAGAGGAGACACATTACCCTGAATGTCATGCACACTATGCAACAGTGTATTTACTCTTTGGCTAAGCCAACACTCACACATCCATCCTTCAGCCAGTTTTGGAAGCCGCATTTGCCGGGTTCAGGACGGCAGACTTTAGAGTCACACTGGATCATGATCCACTCCACCAGCCTTTCTTCCAGCTCTGGGTCATATTTCTTATCAATCTTATTCTGCACCTCACGACTGAGGCCATAAGAAGGACCTTTGTTTGCCATGCTGAACCTGCAGGGAAGAAGACTGGAATATGAACAAAATTTGCCTTGTGACAGCATATAGTATTATATTTTCTATATTTATGTTAAAAATCGAAGCATTTACTTTCACATTATGCTCTGCTCTATAACACTGCCCATGCCAGCAGTCAGAACAAATCCAAACCAGTGGTTCTCAACTGATCTAGCCTCAGGACCCAGTAGTCTCCTTTCCTTGATGCCAAATCACAACCCATATTTCTAAAATTTTGAGAGGGATCTGGCTTTAGACTGATAGCCACTCTTAAAGTCCATTCATCAGAGACATTGTATAGCTCCGAATGGAAATACACTCTAAAACTTTAGAGATAAAATTGTGTTAAACCTAAAATGTCAAAAACCTGACTTTCAAAACCTAATTACAAACGTTTTTATAAAGCTGAGAAAACAGACTGCTTACAGGAAAATTCTTGTGAGCCATGAAAATATTTAATACAGCAAGCGTAGATTACATAGCTCCGTTAGCTGTGTAAGCTATGTGCTTTGTAGCAAAAGCTAAGCTTACAAAGCATCTACATAAGATATGTACCTATGTAGCTAAGTTAGCTTTAGCTGTGTTTGCTAAAGCTCACGTTGCTAAAGCTATTTTAGCAACATTGGCTTATTTAGTATTGATAATTATGTAGCCAATGTAGCAATGTAAGCTTAAGCTACAGCTAACAAAGCTAAAGTGAGCCACTGTTCATTTAACTACCTCTAAAACAGTTCTACACATAATTTAATCTTGGATTAGACCTCTGATCCTTTTCTCTGTTTTTTATGAAATGTTGCTTAGTCTGTAATGTTTGCAGTGGGCTTTTTTCATAAATGTTTCTGCCAGACTTTGTTTATGAACCAAGTTGCAATTAAAAAATGAATAAATAAATAAAACTGGAATTATACATTGTACTGGCAAATGATGGCACTTTCATTCGTGATGTACAATGTCTCAGGCTGTCGTAGATGCACAGTTTATAGCCAAACTGTCTTAAAAATTTTAAACAACATGTCGTTAGCCTCATAGCATAATTACCTGTCATATTTAAAGGTTTTCTGAAAAATAAGGCACAATGAATCAGCAAATCAATACCACCAAATTTAAAAGCATGAAGCATGTCTACTAAGGAGTAAGATACTTTATAGATTTTTGTCCACCATTTTTTCCAGACACCAATTGACTAAAGCTGACAGTCTCTCCCTCACAATAGACAGCTCCTCAGTCCCCCCCCCCTCAGGTTAAGAGTCTGGGTGTCATCCACGATAGCTCTTTATCATTCCAATCTCACATCAGTAATATAAACAGGTCTGCATATTACCATCTACCCAACATCAATCGCCCCCGCCCCTCCCTCACCCACCATACCACTTCTATTCTCGTCCCCTGCTTTGGTACCTCCCGCAGTGATTACTGCAATTCTCTCCTCTTTGGTCTCCCTCACAAATCGCTCCATAAGTTTCAACTGGTTCAGAATTCTGCCGCTCGCATCATCACAAAATTCCCTCATTTCACCACATCACCCCCGTCCTACAGCAACTGGCTCCTGGTTATATTCAGAATAGAATTTAAAATCCTCCTACATGCATTCAAGGCCATCCACAATCTTGCTCCCCCTTATCTGTCTGATCTCCTCCACATAGCCACCTCCTCCCGCTTCCTCAGACCCTCCTCCTCCACCCACCTCACTGTGCCCTCCGCCCGCCTTAACACCATGGGGAGCAGAATTTCAGCCGCTCTGCTCCCCAACTCTGGAGCTCACTCCCACCAGACATCCAGAACACTGACTCTCTTCCTCTTCTCAAATCAAGACTCAAAACCCATCTGTTCAGGATAGCTTATTCATTGTAATTACTCTGTTCCATTTGATACGGTATTCAGCTTTTATCTCTTGTTTTATTATAAATGTTTTTAAATCTGTAAAGTGTCTTGAGTGCTTAGAAAGGCACTTATAAATAAAATGCATTATTATATGACCCACTGAAAAAGGCTCTGCGACCTTCTTTCGGGTCCTGACCCACCAGTTTTGGACCACTGATTTAGACCACTGTCTTCCCGAATCCTGGATGTGGGTGTGACTAAAGCTTCTGTTGTGTTGTGTCCTTGTAATGTGTGTCCTTATGTTTAAGCTAGAACAAACTTTCACAGTGAGAATAGTTTTAGAAAGTGAGCTAATTTAGGCTGGCATCACTTGTTTCAGAGGCTGTGGAGAGCTCACGTCAGTTAAAAATTGTTGATGTTTTGAAAACAAACTATTGTAGCTCTAAAGTTTGAAGGAATATCTCTTCAAACTGGGGAATGCAAATATTAACTGTCTACTAGAGAGTTAGCATGCTAGCTTAGCTCAGCTTAGCTTTATTGAGTTTAGCCTGGTGTACAGAGAGGTAGAAACAGCACCCAGGCTTTGTCCAAAGGGAACAAATACCACCAACAAATCTCCTAGGTTGTTTATTAATCTTTAAACAGAAACCAAGCAAGCCTTAAAAGAAAACTTGACTGTTTTTTTTTTTTTTTTTTTTTTTTAATTTTCTGAAAAATGTGTGCCAGACTGTTGTTTGGCTAGCAGCATTAACTTCCTCAAGTTGAACTACAGTTCAAAGCTCTTCAGCTCTTTATTATTACTTTTTCACTGCTCAAACAGAGAATAGAAGGTATTTTTGTGTCATTTAAGTGCTGGCTAGCAAACTTTGAACTTCAGCGAACCATGCATTCAACCTGTTGACTGTTCCCTTTAAAAGGCTCCAACATTCAGTTATAGGTGATAAAGGCAGAACTATAATCCTTTATGTTATGTATCATGGTGATTTGCACTTTTTAAATCAGTTCCTAGTATGTTAAACAGTCCTCACTTTGAGGGTTTCATGAAGACATTGTCTTAAAGAATAACAAACTCCTGATCTGTAAGACTATTTTTTGTCCAATCTCATTTATTAATGTTTGAGCTTCCTGTTGACTTCAGCAGCCCTTCCTCGCTCCCTTCATCCTGTTTGCACATTGAGCTGTCACTTCCTTCCTTCCTCCCTGACAAAGGTGGTTATGTGTGTACAGGCCGACACTAAACAACAGGCTTCTGTTCACTATGGGAACACACAAACAGCCAGTTAAATCAAGGAAGTCTGAGACATTACATGCTAGCTGCCACGCTGCAGTTATTGCTGTAACAGATCTGAATAACGGAGTTACATAACAAAGTCTTATTTGTACAAAGGCAGATAACATATGGAGATGTTTAAAGCTGATCGGAAAATCTTCTTGCCCTTACTTTTCCCTGCCATGCACATAAATGTCTGGTATGCAAGAGAAATGCCAGTATTGAGAAACCTTTGTTACTAGAAAAGCAGACTGCAGATACCTTAGTGATGTTTGCGTCTGTGCACAATCTGTTTTTCTTTCATGCACACTGGCTTTTATATAAGACGTGAAGTACTTTAAATCCTCCTGGGCAGAAAGGCACATGGTATATCCCTTGCAAAAACAGAGGCTTGTCAGTCTTACACAACATGTGTTGATAGTTTGACAAATAATTTTCATGTCTCATTACTGGGGCCTACAGTGCCATAAATCCCATCTTTCATTGTCTGAGGTTGAAGTGGTTTTCTGAGAATATAGAGGAGAGGTTACTTCCTGTTTGTTATGTTATCCAAAATGAGTAACAGGGGTGAAGTAAAGACCAAAATATTCCACTCTTAAAGGTCTCTTTCCAAATCTTTGGATCATCTATCTGTGGTGTCCTGGCACGCCCAGAGAACATCACACAGCTGCAAACATCTGGCCTCATCTGGTCATGTAGTGACTAAAGAGGCATGATGACTTCAGTCCACCACTTGATTGAGCCTGTATGTTGACCTTTTAAGTGGAAATAGAAAACTCTGGTTGGATCTCACCAGATAAGATCAGTGCCATCCCACACTTTTCTTTTTCACTTTTCCATGAATTTCTTCCATTTGTCTTATTGACTGTTAACGTCTCTAAAGTAGAGTACATGAACATAAGCCATTGAGTTAGTGTGTACAGGTGTTTGAATGAACATTACATAAGCCTGCACAGTTCATAGATCTGGGCGTGGCGTAGGAGTAACTGGGAACTTCATGTAGTCACAGAGTGTCAGCTGCAACCTCCCACAAAAACAAGATGTGGCTGAGGTCACTGAGGTTGTTTTTAAGTACAGAGGAAGAATGAGCTGATGCTTTGCTTGAACATTCTTGTCAAAGTGGTACATCAAAAACCAGATTCATCACGGGGACAGATGTGCGACAACTCGGGAATGGAGAGGTGGGGGAGGGCAGCCAGAGATAAGCTCTGTGCATTTCAACACACATACGTCACCACGCAGCTAAGGTCATGTTCGACGGCATTTCTTTTGTCTGGGCCTTTTTACCCCTGGCAATATGCTCGGAGACCACCAGTGGTTTCTGGGCCCTTGGGACATCACAGCACAACCAGGGGTTCATGGTGACTCTGGATGCTCCTGGATGATGCTGTGACTCCCGTTCTTGTAAGACCTGTTGCATGAGTGAGCATGGCAGCATCTTGCTGCCGCTAACTTTTCCATAAAACTTGAAATGAAAATTTTAGGCATTATGCCTCCACTGTGCCCCATGCTGCTGCCAAATGTACAAGTCAATGTACTTTGCCTGCTGTCTGCCTATGTTTCAGGGTTTAACATTTCACCATTCGAACTCTGTGGCTTTTGTATGGTGGCCGCAAGTGGCTTTTGTCATTTCCTACATTGTTTTGTGCTCTTTCTATTTAAAACATACCATAAAGATAGTTTATATATAAGCATGTTTGTAGCTTTTCTGGGTAAATTATTTCAATGCTTATCATTCTAGTTTGAGTATGAAAACTTATGTTAAGTAAAAATCACACAATCATTATTTCTTGCCCTTTTATAAACTTAAAATCCTGTCATTAATGGGCTGCTGTTGAAAAATTGATGCCCTACAGTCAGGGCTGCTCACAGAATCGACTGGGCCCCTGAAAAACAGAGAGAATGGGTTTTCCCCAGTTGTGAGTTACTGATGATAATAATACTGCATGTGTGTTGGATCAATAGCATTGGTGCTAGCATCCTTGCTAACAGTTACTTCATTTTGGAGCAAAAAGTGTTAAGCTATTATTGGGTTCTGATGTTGTAATGATTAATTCATGTTACTTTTTTGCCCATTTCACCATTTTTTCCTTCCATATTTGCCACTTTTAATCCTTTTCGCTGCTTTTCAACCAATTTTTGGAACTTTTTTGCTTTCTATCCTTTTTTGCCATGTTTTTCCACTTTTTGCCTTTTTTTCACTTTTTTCCTGTATATTTGCAATACTTTTACCTCTTTTGACATGTTTTTAACCCATTTTTTGCCAAATTTTGCCTGTTTTTGCCACATTTTTGTCTATTTTCTTTCCCATTTCTGCAATATCATTTCCACCCATTATTGCTGCTTTTCACCCCTTTTTACCACGTAATACCCATTTTTTTTTTTTTTGCCTTTTTTTCCCCAATTATGCCCCTTTTCACTCATTTTTGCCACTTTTTTATGCTTCATTGAACATTTTGGCCTCTTTTCGTCCATTTCTGGATTGTCTTTGTCACTTATTGCCCATTTCTGCAATTTAGTCTTCCCACTTTTGGCCTATATTTGCTGCTTTTGCCTTGTTTTTCTCTCAATTTTTTTTAATCAATTTTTGCCAGTTTCACCCATTTTTTGTCTCTTTTCACAATTGTTCTATTCTTTTCCAAAAAACTTGTCTTTGTTTTTTTGACTTTATTTTATATCATGGCCTATGTAGACCCACATTAACTTCCTTATGGTTTAGTTCAGTAGTTCAGTTAACACCACCAATATAAAGGTAATTCTGTTTAAAGAAAAGGGATTCACATTTTGGGTGGCACGGCGACGCAGGGGTTAGCGCTGTTGCCTCACAGCAAGAAGGTTGCTGGTTTGCTTCCCGGTCAGGGCCTTTCTGTGCGGAGTTTGCATGTTCTCCCCATGCACGCGTGGGTTCTCTACGGGTACTCCGGGTACGGGTACATGCTCATTAGGTTAATTGGTGACTTTAAAATTGGCCGTAGGTGTGAATGTGAGAGTGCCTGGTTGTCTGTCTCCATATGCGATTGACTGGCGACCAGTCCAGGGTGTACCCTGCCTCTTGCCCAATGACAGCTGGGATGGGCTCCAGCCCCCCTGCAACCCCCAACAGGATAAGCGATATAGAAAATGGATAGATGGATTTACATTTTGAAAAAGCTTTATTGTATACATCGTTAATAAATGTAATTCATATTTTGCTGCTTTGATAAGAGTGGATATTATTCAGGTTAAAAATAAATATGGTTATCACAGCTTACAATTAGAATGGATCATGATTTTGCAGACATCCATGGGCCCCCTCAGTTTATCTCAGCCCCAGAAAGCTTTCCCCTTTATCCCCCCTTACAGGTGGCTTTGCCTATAGTTAAATGATTATATTGTATGTCTAAGTGGCCCAGGATCTATCCCTTTACTACATCTTTAGTACCTGAACAAACACCTCTCTCTTTATGAGCTCAGTTGCCAGCTCAGTTGAGTATAGTAGTCAAAAGCAGCTACAGTTATTAGTTCAATGCTCGTCATTCTCACATCCCACCCCACCCAGTTTCTTCAACTTTACAATCATAGTTACTTGCAGTCATCCGGTACAAGATGTTTCACAACCTTTTTGCCGTTGCACCAGTGCTGCATGAAACTGCATCATCAGTAGCTTCTTTACGAGCCAATTTATTACCATCTTTAGTCATAACAGTATATGTGATTCATTAGCTTAAGAGTGAATGGTTATTCTGTGATGTAGATGCATGATAGGATTAAGCAGTCTTCATGTTTGCCTCCTCTCCTGCACAGCCCCTGCTTAATCAGCACTTTGTTACACTGAGAACAGCCTGGACACCACATGAAGTTTTAAAGTTATCTCTCCTGGACATAAAACTTTACCATGCTCCATAAACGTGACACCATATGTGACAAACTCATTCTGGGGTTTACAGCTGCATCCTGAACCAGCAGCCAAAGTAAACGAGAAAAAGACATTTTATTGGAGTCTGTGATGAGAGATTTGTCAGACTTCTGGATTTGTGAGGCCTCACATTTTGAAGACAGGAGGTAAAGATAAGAAATTTCATCAGAGGGGAATGTTCAGACCAGCAGGTCATTCAGAAGTCATCTTATCCATGCAGAAAGAGCTAAACATTAACTCAGTGTGACATCCTTTAATGATCAAACAGTGCAAAGGAAGAAGGTAGAGTGAGGGAGCAAGGGTGGGGTGTACAAATACTACTTAACACTTGTTTTTCATGTTTCCTGCCACAAACATAAAGCTACAAAAAAATCCAGTCAGAAAGGAAGCAGGAAACTGAGATTTAGGCAGAAGAACATAAGAAGACAAGTGAACTTACTTTGTTGTGTTGCTTTCAGGTGAATACAGGTGAGTCTGGGCTTGCGTTGCTGTATCCTCACTCTTCTTCTACTCTTAAAACAAACTAAAGATGATACTATAACACACTGCCAACATCAATAGAGCAACCAGCCCTGTCTGAAATATATGACTTCACCACATTCAACAGAAATAGGGGGAAAGAGAGAGAGGGAGAGAGATACGCCTTCACGTCCTCTTATTTCACTTTATGAACCCGCCCACTTTTGCTCTTTCTCTGTTTCCCCTCTCATATAGTAATTCCTTATTTAGGAGAAGGACGGGAAGGAAAAAGAGGGCATGTGACTGTAGTTTGGTGTGGTCACTGAAAGGAATTCTGCAAATTTTTGCCTTCCACCACCGAGGAATGAGACAGGATTAAGAGGGAGGGAGGGGGTGATACAGTCACAGAGAACAGCGCAGTCTGAAGAACAGGAAGGGAGTCACAGTAATTAGAGAGCAGAGAAGCACATGTGGGAGATTATTCATTACTTTATTCAATCTGGTGATGTTTTGTGGTCTTTAAAATGTGCGTGAAACTGAAGCAGGAAGTGAAGCAGCTTTGAGAATGCAAGCTCCCCCCTTCTGTTCAAACAGGAAGCTGAAAGCTACAAGTCATGACACATCACTAGAGTAACGGTAAATGTTAGCAGTGACTGCTGCCCCCTTGTTCAGAAGCTACATACAGGCGGTGTCCATGGTGACTAGACACTCCCTCTGAGACATTTCAACCCACGTCGGCCCTCAGTCTGAGGCGAGTCAGGACTTGGCAGGGCTTTGAGATATCAGGATGACATCAGAGGTGATAACAATGTGAGGAGTTGGCAGTGTGAGAACCCCAGGGGTCATGAATATGAGGGTGGGATAAGAAAAGTTCACATCAGCTATGTTCAGCTACAGGAGAACCAGATATTAGTCTGATACTCAAACAGGACCTTTACAGGGTTAATGATTATCTCAACCTGAGAGAGCTTTCGCTGCAGTGCGGTGTTTCCTCTTCACTGCACATGAGCTGCTTCAAAGTTCACCATGAGTTAACTTTACCTCAACTGAGACGATTGAGTGTTTGAGTCTGGTTTAACTCAGCTCAGTAAGTCTTGCTATATGATAATTAAAGGTGACTTGAAGAAAATACTTATATGTGCGTAGATGTTGATTAAATCAGAGGAAGCTTGACATATGGAAGAATTAGAACATCCAAGTTAAACAAACCAAAACTTTACATAAAATAATGCTGCCCTCTGTTGGACAACATTGAAATGCAGTGCAGCGCCTCTTCTGATTTTAAACATATAATTTTAAAGCTCCTTTGAGGTTATCTTTGTTTTTTTGATCATTTTACTGATAATGAACAATGGGAGTCATGCATAAGCCAACCAGTATGGTTTCATCCAGTCTGGTACAGTAAACTCTTCTGATTCCTGGTTGTAAAAATGTTAGCCAATGCTCATACTAATGTGAAAAATGAAAATGGTCTATACATATGCTGTTGTTTATTTTTTTTTCTTTACTTTTTTTGGTGCAACACTCTCATAATGCCAACATTTTCTATCACGTTTGCCCTTGAAGACAGGCCAGAGTTCGACTAACAGGTCACATCTCCTGCCTAGTAGTAAATCTCTTCTCTGAAGCAGAGATATTGGTAAACATAGCTGAGGCTGAAGCTAGTGGGGCTACATTAATGTTGCTAGGTTACCTACGTAGCTTATGTAACTAAGGCTAATGTCACTGTAGCTACATTAGCTTACTTATTAGGTTATCTGCATAGCTTACATAGCTAAAATAGCTAATGTAGCTATGTTAGTGTAGCGTCCGAGTTATAGGGGCTTAAACTCACTGATTTATGGACAAAAACACACGACTTTACTCTTGGAGCACCAGGAACAAATGCCTCTGTTTATTTTCTCCTGGAACACACACAGCAACCCCTCGACACATACTCATATGACGTCACTTCCCCCTGAGACTGCTCCAGCATTATCAACAGAACACCACTAAATCCAACATGTCGCATGTCAGAATTTTTCTGTCATTGTTGTCTATTTTGACAGCCTGACCTGAAGTCAACAACGCGAATCCTGATACCTACCAATACTGGAGCATTTGCTCCTTATCTTTCTGTCATCATTTACTAGAGTCCCTAGTTCCTCTCCCTCCAGGGAACTAATGTGTATCTTTGATTTTATTTTCTTTACATTATCAAATTCATACCTCAAGTTCTATCTGAAGGAGAAGCCAGTCTATACTGGCCTCCTCTTGAAACATCCATAATTGTTATTCATAATTAATTCCAGAATTGTTTCTTGTTTGTTGTTTTCTTCTTTTAAGAGTAAAAGGCCACTACAATCACATAGAGCACCTCTGTTGTAGCAATGGTTGACAGCCTTTGGCCCACCCTCCACGATGACCTGTGAACTCGCACACAGTCACGGGAACAGTTGTGGCATCAGCATGCGATAACTGTTGGGAATTTTGTTGCATAGTCTTAAATGGTGCCATTGTGAACGTTACAAAAAAATTGTGTTGTCTGAGCTGGCCTTAACTTGGCTAAGGCTAATACTAACCAAGCTATGTTAGCAAGGTAATATACCTAGGTAACTGTACACCTTTTACCGTTTTGCAAACCCATTTCTTGTTTGTGTAAAATAGCTACTTAGCCAAAGCCAAAGAAGCTACATTAGCTAGTCAGCCTATGCTACATTTTCTAAAGCTAACTTTGTTACATTAGCATAAGCTACCTTTGCTTAAGTTCATATTGCAGATATCTTTGTCAGGTGGAAGCCAAAGCTAACATAGCTACATTGGTAGTCATGTAAATATTTAAATCAACCCTGTAACATTTAGACTAGTAGGGATGTAATCATGTCTGTTTGGTATTCATTTTTAATAAATCTGCCTTTGGCTTCTTAGATGTGTTTCCCATTGTTGGAGAAATCCCCTCCACGCACACACATTTCATCACCTACTGTATCCTGAATCTGTCTCTGAGATCTCCGAAAGGCTTTTTCTTGTATTATCATATTCTTGGTTTGTTTGTTTTTTTTTTTAATTATAACTAGTCATAATAAATCCACAAATGAAGTGGAAGTCATCACCTCACACACACACCCTTACCTCACATTTTAATCTGTAAATAAAACAAACTTTATTTTCTTGTTTTTCTTGTTCATGACATTGTGGTGTCAATTACTGAATTTCACCGTACTATATTTTTCAGCCATACTTACTCAGCAAGACATGCTTAATTTATCAAGTCAGCTGTAACAATAATAATCCACACATTTAATAGCAGTTATTGACTTAATTTGATTAATCTACTTCTTGTGAGAGCTCACTGTAGTGAGAACTGACTGAACTTGTTGACCCGTTGGGATGTGGATTTAGAAATGTGATACTAGGATGAGTGTCCATGTAAATCCAGATGACAGATAGGTGTGTGTACCAGGGCAACATGGGAAAAACTGCACAGTGATCATGTAAATGGTGAAAAACACACAGATGAGAAATTCCACATGCAGCTGAGGTTAGAGTGAGAAAAGAAGCACATCCATTCTTATTTTTTCTCACTGTGGAAAATTTCTTCCACTACAGAGACACCAGCTCCTTCTCTCTGACTCTGAGTTTATCTGACTAAAATTATTTGGCTTGTTTAACTTTTATTTCCAAAATGTTGCATATGCAGGAACATGCATACACACAGCTTGCTTTGCAGCTTTTTTTAAATGCCTGTTCCTGAGCATATTCAGACTTTATCTGCACTACAGCAACATCTGGTGGCTCAGGGGGGCAGAGAGCTTCTGACATCTTCTCACTGCTTCTTCTTCTATGGTGCTCTGTATCAACTTAAAGCAGCATTATATTCAACACTCAGCAGGCTGTGTTAATGTGATACTGTTATTTTGTTCAACCAGAGGACAAACTTGGCTGAAACACTGCTGTCCTCTGACCTCATCCTCAGTGCATTTTATCGTGTCTCTTTTATTTTCAGGTCGGCCCTGCTGGGTGTTAATGACAGTGCTGAGAGCTGCTAATTGAAACAGAGCTGTGATGTCACCGGGGTGTAAAACCTGAAGCTCTTACACACAGAAAGAAACTTAACAGATGGTGAAGAACAACAGAGCACCGAGGGGGACCGTGAGAGGGAAGTGGTGCAGGTTTTTGTTGTTTACAGCCTTACAGCTGAATAATTCAGGTGCTACAAACCTATTTTAGGTCCGGAAGACAAAACAATATGCAATGCTCCATGAAATGTGTCTCTGTGGTCTCTGATGTCAGGATTGCCACAAATAATCAGTGGGCTGTCTTTAAAACAAAGATATAGATAAATACATTCTGACATCAGATTTATGTACAGTATCTCTCAGAGTGACAAAGCACAAAAGATTTGCAAGTTTTAAACCCCTCACAGAGCTTTTAGCCATGTTAGCATGGCTCCAACGATGACAATGTCTCTACAACACAATCGGTCTGATGGTCAGCTGATCTAGCACTTTGGGAAAATCCTGTGGACACAAATCTCAGTGGTTGCGAATTGGCTGCCTTGAAATTTAGTTCACATGTTCATGTTTCCCTCAGAAGGACATTAAAACCTCCTGATGATTTTCATCTGTCAAATCATTGGATCAAACGTTTGTCTGGTAAATTGGTTTTTGTTGAGAAGCACATGTCATCCTAACACATTCAAAGATTGTTTATATGGTAAAAACAAAAACCTACAGCAGTAGTGGCAGTTACCTGAAGAGGATAGTTCCACTATTACTATTGTCCAATCAGGAATGTCAATGTCCATTTTCAGACCAGAAATAAACCAATCATGATGGCCACTGTCACATGAGACTGGACATACTCTATTGTTACCCAGCTTTTTTGGGAACCAAACAGTTGTTGGTTCAAGTCCCAGTTGGACCGAATCTGCAGATTAGTCCAAAACAGTCTGGCTGCAGACCATCCTTCTTTAACTGACACTTTCACAGACCATTCACCTTAGACGTACACACACATAACCTTTGGTTTAGGGTTCGGGTAAGGATTAAGGTAAGGGTTAGTATACCAAAAGTTAAAAGTCAAAAAGCTGACCTGCAAAACCTGATTACAAAACATTTAATAAAGCAAACAGTCTGCTTACTTGAAAATCCTCTACAATAACATTCAAACTAAATAACCTACAGCCAGAATAGGTTATGTAGTTAATGTAAATAATGCAGCTAAACGACAAGATCATTAAAACAATAGAAGGCAGAGGGCTAATTGCAGACCGTACATCTTTGATGACCGCTCTCAAAGACCGTGCCGATCCAAACCAAGCTGCGCTTTAATTTTCCATCACTAGTTTGGCCATGCCCAACAACGCCTCAGCTCCATAAGACGCTGTTTCTGTCAGAAAGGAAATACACTCCAAAACTTCTGAAATAACATCAAACTTCTGTTTAGAGTTAGGGTCAAGATAAGGGTTAGGATACCGAAAAGTTAAATGTTAAAAACCTGACCTTATATTGAGCAAATAGTATGCTTACAGGAAAAAGCTTGTCCTCCATGAATATATTCTAATGCAGCCACTGAAGCTCACATAGCTCCGTTAGGCAAGTAACATATGTAGATAATGTAGCTATGTAGCTAAAGTTGCTAAAGCTAACCTCAGAAAGCATAGTCACATTATCTGTGTAGCTATTGTAGCTTTAAATATGTTAGCTTATGTAGGAAGTTAATTAGTAGCTAGCGTTGCTATGATAGCTTTGGCTAAAGTTAACAAGGTTAAGGCAAGCCAAGATTCATGTATCTACTTCTGGGTTGATACATTATCATATTCAAGGTTAGACCTTTGACCTTTACCCTGTTTTATTTAGGAAATGTTGCATAGTCTGTAATTTTTGCAATGTGGTTATTTAACATATGTAACTGCCAGAACTTGTTTATGAATAAAGTTGAATTTATTAAAAAAAAACTAAATCTGAAAAAATGTACAGGCAAATTACAGAAATTCTGTTCTGACAAAGACGCCGTCTCACATGAATGGTCTGTGAGAGTGGCCGTCAGAGATGTAGCCAGACTGTCTTAGTTTAATGTTGGGTTTTGTCCACAGGAGGCGCCAAAAGCTCCTTAGGAGCTTCAATTGCTCAATAACTGCACATTCTGATCTCTACAAAGTATTATTATGTGAGATATATTATTGTTTATATTTTAGCTTTATTTTATCAGTGCTATTTTAACCAATCACAAGAGTCTATAATGTCTTTCTCTAGTCTTAGGCTTTTGTTTACTGTGTATTTATAACTTTGATTACACAACTTTTTTCCAGTTTGGGACCAGTAAAGCACATGGTTTTATCTTAAGTTATTGTAACAACACCAAACCAAACTGGGAGCCAGATTCAGAAAAAAAAACAGGACACTAAGGTATATATACAGGCCTGCCTAATAACCATGAGATGCAGGTGTGCAGGGAAAACAGGTGGAAATATATAAAATATATTATACATTATATTTAAGCACAAGGATAAAAAAAAATCTGGAAATGAACACAAAACACATGAAAGCACAATTATTGACAGAACAGAATTAAAGGCATTAAAAGTGTCCAGAAACACTTCAGAAGCACTGATATCGGGAAAAGTTATAGAGATACTTGGTTAGTCCTTCAGCTTGAAATGTCATGATGCCAATATTTTTTCTCATCATGTATCTTCATGGTTAACTTTGTTGTTGAAGCTTTATCCACTTTTTTCCAGGAAACATTACATCTTTAATTTTGGAAGCAGGCCGAGGATGCCTCTTCTCCTGTTGACCTCTGCTAATGCATTGCTGTCATTGGTTGTATTCCTCATGTGGCCGAGCTCCTCATTATGTTTGCATATTTCTGTAATGGCTCCTGTGGCTGGGTGCCAGCTCCAAACTAAATGTAAAGTGATTGTGTACTGCAGATCCTTGAAAGAGGGGGTCTCCCCCGTACTGAGCAGCCTGCCAGCTTAAAGGGAAGCATTATTATTTATGATTCGTCTGTACAGAACAATTTATGCATGTATAGCATGTCCTTTCAAGGTGGGCAAACGATCGTCAGGGCAAATGATGAAGACAGGATTTTTCACACTGTCTGAAGCTCAAAGCTACACAGACGGTGTTGTATTAATAAAGGAACCATGTTTGAATTTAAGCCAATGTGCTGGCTCACCCTTTTATCCAGACATTATGCACACAGCCTCAGATCATCAGCAGCGTTGAGCTGTAGGAGGTGTAAAGATGAAATATGTGGATGAATAAAAAAAGTCTAGATTAAGACCTCAGGAGGTCCAGCGGTGCCTGATCCTTAGGACGAAGTAGCAGTGTGACACAGCAGGAAACGTGTTTAAACTCTTTATTTATTCACAACCTCCTCTGCACTGTCGCCCTGTGACTCCAGATGCTCTTTATCTTTCTCTTTTGAACAATCCTAATACAGCACTGTCACATTTGACCTTAGAAATGCTCCTCTATCTAAGCAAGGAGATGAATAACATCTGCTCTGTATTATGAGAAAGAAAAATCTGCTTAACGACATCTGTTTACCAGCAGGTGTTTTCTTGGCTGTAGTTTGTACTTGAATCCTCTTGGGGGTGCTGTGTTTCAGCACGAGCCAAAGCACTGAACAGACAATTCACTCTGCTGACACTCAGCCTCTAAAGTGTGACCCCTAAATGTCCATATAAATCTTTA
Organism: Cheilinus undulatus; assembly: GCF_018320785.1. Classification (NCBI taxonomy): domain Eukaryota; kingdom Metazoa; phylum Chordata; class Actinopteri; order Labriformes; family Labridae; genus Cheilinus; species Cheilinus undulatus. The sequence continues at coordinate 20,290,210 of NC_054876.1, read as the reverse complement.
GCTCTCCACCTTCCCCCTCTAATAATGCTGTGAGACGAGGAGCAGCTGTGCAGGAAAAAAAGGCTCTGCCCTGAAATGTACATGTTCAAGGTGGAGATGAGGTGCGTTGGGCACTCTCAGCTGGAATTTTGTTGGTTTCGTCCCAGCTCATATCAAATTATTATATCCTCCCTGCATTATAAATGACTGCTTGCTTAGGTAGTTGTTCAAATTTTGATGCAGTCATTCCTTCTGCTATTCTCAACCTCGATGGCTTTGCACACAGCTGGTGGAGGCAGACTTTATGCATTCTGGTGCAAAAACAAAATAAGATAAGAGATCTACTTAATTTATGTGACCTTTGTTTATTGATCTGTGTGGAGGCAGAGATGCCTGGGTGGGGGATGGGTCAAGTGAATGACATGCTTGCAAAAAGTCCTGTGATTTTGGATGTGAATATTTACTTTCATGACGTTTTTTGGAGCATAATTTAGGACCAACAGCATGAGCAGTATGATTTGTCCTTGACTCTCTGCATCCTTGGCATCTTTATGAGTTTTAAAATGTCTGCTGTTAATCCATCTTAACTCTGTCTGCTGTATAACAGGAGCAGCTCAGGTGTACGAGCCTTGGGTTTGCAAATACATACCACAGTGGGAGCACGATGGGATTACTCATAGGCATCACTCCCACAGCTCTTAAACTCCCCACATCTACTGACTAAAAGGACTTATGGTAAAATAATATCACTCTGAGTGGGCTTCAGTAACAGTAGTTTGACAAGCATTAACCTTCACGAAGGATTAAAAAAATAAAATCAGTATCAAATGAACCTCGTCTTCCCACATCATCAACCTTTTTAAATCCTCTGGCGACTATGAGATAGGGTCATGTGACTCTACAGTAAGAGGGCAACACATAAACGGAGTCTGAGGTGTCCACTCTGAATTTCTTGCTGTCATGGCTTATTTTGGCTCCCAGTGGAGGATTAGGTGTTCTTAAGCAGGATTTTTGAAGGATATGTGAGGAATTGTTACATGTATGTACACACATCAGCTGCTCAGCTGTAGAGGGATATTTTTAGAGTGTGAGTGTTTTTGATTTTCAGCTGTTTCACAGCGACTCAAAGTCAAGGGCCCAATCTTTGAACCCACTTTTAACTGTCTGACAACAAAACAGACAAAACTTTCTTTTCATTCTATTGCTCTAGCCCCTGTAACATTTATGGTTTTAAATGGTGCTTTATACCTGGATCGTTTGGAGAAGTATTTCAGAAATTAAATTGGCATTCCCTTTTTGGCCTTACATGAAAGCAACCATTCAACTCTGTTTTGGAAGAACACAACCGAGTGGATATTCTTTGGAAAAAGGTGGTTTCCACTTGCCTGCAATCAGCAAAGACAATTAAAAAAACAAAAAAGAACAAAAGACAGCTAGGAATAGAATAAAACGAATTGAGGAAATCAAATCAATACAGAAGCGGAGAAAAAAACTAAAAAGTCAGAAAAATATAAAACCATAGATTAAAAAATGATAACACTAAGGTAAAAATATAAAAGAACAGTAAAAAATTACCTCTTGTAAAAGCCAAAACAAAAAGATGTGTCTTCAGTTTTCTTTTCAGTTTTCTTTTAAAAACATCAATGGAGCTGGTTAGTCTAATGTACAGGGAGATTAAATTCCAAAGTTTTGGGGCATAAAAACAGAAAGCTCTCTCCCCGGTGCTTGTGTGGGTCACACAGGGGACATTTAAAAGTGAAGCAGTCGAGGACCTAAGGGATCTATTAGGGACATAAAATGAGAGGAGGTCTGTGATGTATGGAGGAGCAACACTATGTACAGCTTAAAAAACAATTAAAAGAACTTTGAAATCAATTCTAGCAGAAACGGGGTGCCAATGCAGAGTTTTTAAAAGGGGGTAATGTGCTCTCTTCTTTCTGGATAAAATTCCTGCAGCAGAATTCTGAATGAGCTGCAGTTTTTTTTTTACTGTATGTTACAATAACCTAAACAGTTGATAATAAGAGCATGGATTAAAATTTCAGCATCTTTTTTGTGTTAAAAAAGGTCTTACTTTGGCAATGTTTCTTAGATGGAAAAAAGATGTACTTATGACTTATTAAATCTGGATCTCAAACCACTCCCAAGTTTGTGACACCAGATTGAATGTCACTATTAAAACCTCTGAGCTGTGCTTGTATTTGCTCTCATTTTGCTTTGGGTCCAATTAAAAGAATTTCAGTTTTGTTGTCATTTAGTTTTAAAAGGTTCTTGCTCATCCATACATTAATGTCAGTGAGGCAGGCAGTGAGAGAATGCAAAGAAGTGAGGTCATCAGGGGAAACAGAAAGATATAACTGGGTGTCATCTGCATATAAATGATTGTTGATATGTTGTGTGATGATATTTCCATGTGGGAGCATGTAAAATGAGAATAAAATAGGTCCAAAATGCTTCCATGTGGGATACCATAAAATCGTGAGGCTGCGACACATAAGAACCGAGGCTGACATAGAACTGCCTGTTCAAAAGATAAGAACTAAACCGGGACACAAGGTCAGACAGACAGACCAGGAAGTATATAGACATGGTTATCAGACTATTTGCACTGTTTGTGTAATAGGTGTAATATTTTTTAAGTTTGTTGATTGTATAATTGTATTATTTACTATAAATGAACACATGTAATGAATGAATGATTCCATTGTGGACTTCAGTTGTCCATACTGGAGGAAACTTGTTGCATTGCTCCTTGGGAATTTTTTGTTCTGCTCTGTAAAACAAAATAAAAGTATGTGGTTGACTGAATAAGGATGGCTTTTATGCTCCTTTTATCAGGTTATGCTGCCACCTGTAAGAGATCTCAGTACAATATAAAGCAAAATAAACTGACCAACCGCTGAACAGACTTATATGTCAAAACTAGGGGTGTTAATATTAACGCTTTAATGTTTGTGATTAATCTTGAAACCCAACGTGTTGAAAAATGATAACACAATTTAATCATATGACCAAGTTTGTCCATAACTTCATCCCGTAGTCCTCCAGCGTAGATGTTTACGTGCCTGGGGTTGAAGAGGTGAGAGGTGGCCAGCAGTGATGAGTGAGAGGACAGACCCAGGTCTGCTCAACGGCAATTTTCTTTGTAAAAACCTGGAGAATTGAAGATGAGATAAAACCAAAATTGTGGTTGCATACTGCAGTGATGAACTGTCTTTACACCAAAGCACAGCAAGCCTTAAGTACCACCTCTTTGCCAATGTTAGCAAAGATGCTTACAACAATACGGGAACAAGCCATGGTCGTCAAGCTACACCGACGCAGTTCAGCAGACCTGGATTTGTCCACACAACAACAACATCTAAGCTGACTAATGCAATCGGTAATGGGTCACCAGAGACTGCAGACCATCAACATCGTTGACGACAAGGGGCTTCAAGACATCATCCAGATCGACTCAGATGACCCATCCTACAGAACACCTGTGAGAAGAACTGCTGTCACAAGAATCCGTGAATTGTATGGGAGCGAAAAGGCAACGAAAGTGGAGCAGCTGGCCAGAGCTACATTTATTATACTGATGGGAGACGACTGGACATCAGTCAGCAACCATAGCTACCTCGGGATAACAGCACACCTGATCATTCACTTTACAGCAGAAGATGTTTTGTACCTGATGTGTTCGTCTGCTGGAGTCGTTTGCAGTTTATAAATATTATTGCCCAGAGAATTAAGACATTCTGATTTACAAACCATTACAACTAAGCTGAGATTTTAAATAAAGTTAAAAACTATAGTTTAATATTTCTTTATTCAAACACAATACTTGTAATTCTTTTTTCTAAAAGAAAAGTGCAAGTAAATGGTAGAATTTTGAATGTATGATTTATAAATAAATGCTTTCATTGTGCTGTACATAGAATTAAAAGAATAAAAATAAAAATTTGACAATAAAAACCTTTGAGAATACTAAATAACATAAAAAATACTTAAACTTTAAGAAAAAAATGCTGTGATTAATTATGTTAATGGTGTTAGTGTGCTCTTACACCATGATTGGTAGTTTAACACATAACGTGCATTTGGGTTGAATTTGAAACTCAATTTAGCAGTTATTTTGCAAGCTCAAAAATGTTTTGATTATGATATTTAAGAGAAAAAATGATCATATTCTTGAGGCCAAAAGTACAGCACATATAGGAATGTTTGACAAGATTATGAGTGGATATATTTAGCACCAGTGTTCTTAAACAGACTAAATTAGAAACATCAGTCTCAGACAGCAGAGTGGTCACTACATCATAACTAACTTGACCCCAATATTCCCTCTTTATTTTAATTACCAGAACAGCCGCATTAGAGGCAGATTTGAGCTGAGTGCACAGCAGAGTTGGTTGAGCGATTGAAGGGGGTATTTTTGAGTTACAGCCCAAATCTGGCTGACACATAGCACACATTCCCGAGCATGACTTAATCCAGTACGATGGAATAACAGTCACGAGAAGATCTGCAAGTTTTGACAGTAAGAAAGTCAAAGCTTTAAAAAGATATCACAGAGGAAAATTTATATGTAGTCTCGTCCATAAATATCATATTTCAGGGATTAGCAGCCGAGGAGAGAGGTGAATGATGTGTCAATCCAGCATCAGTAGAGTTGCAGAGGAAGATAATGAAAGATGGTGAGCTGCTGGAAGGAGATGTCTCAGGGTTTTTTTAGTCAGCGTTCCCTTGATGAATCGGGGTCATAGACAGTTTAAGAGGGGGAGAGGGTGAGGAAGGGCTTTTCTGCAGCACATTAGAAGACTGAAGATTTCAGCTTCAGCAGCTTTGACGGAGATTAAGATGAAGGAAACGGAGCAAAGAGAGAAAAGGAAAGGAAATCATTCAAATCGATGCTAAATTCGAGTGAGATTCAGGTAGACAACGAGATGGGGCCTGCAGAAAAGGTTGAGAGGAGGCAGGGGGTTCTGAATCAAAGTGTGGAGGAGGAGGAAGCAGTGGAAAGAAGAAGCAGAGTGCGTCAGGTGGAGGAGGAGAGGAGCAGATGGAGAGGAAGGGCGGGCAGACTGTGCCAAGTAGGGATATCACGTAAGAAGACCAAGTCACTCGCAGAGAGCAGAATGGAGACTGACACAGATTGATGGCCCGAGACATTAAGAGAGTCGAAGTGGAGCAGACTCCAGAGAGGAATAACACAACGCCAACATCATCTTTATGAATGAGTGAACAGGCCGAGAGGGAAATATCCCAGGAACACAAGAGAGGAATAATGAAATGATTTTTCTCTATAGCTGTCTTATTACAGAGATAGTAATGAATCAGTTGTGGAGAGTGGGTCACAGAGCTGATGAAAATTTGATGAGGAGGCAAGGGTGAATGCCTGAGAACAGATTGTCAATGCCAATCAATCTGCTAATAGAGTCACCCTTTATAGAAAAATATGTGTGTATGTCTTCTTAGAGATCAATTTACAGGACAGTCAAGGTCAAAAAGGGACCTGGAGAGGAGAGATGAACAACAAACCTCTGTGGCTGAGCAGTACTCAAGGATGAACTCGTGCATAGGAAGGGAGCACAGATGAAAGAGGAGCCTAAAATTTGAGAGAAAAAAAATCTCAAAAGACTAGAAAATAATGGATGAAGCCTGAGTGGCAGAGGATGAAGGGGGCTTTTGGATCCAATCTGCTGTGGCTGCCATATTGGAAGCACTGTCTCAACCTAACTTAAGACCAATCTAGTTTCAAGACAAAGAAGTGGAGCTGACGTAGGTCTTTGGCTTCCTGACAAACATCACGCTGGCCTGCAGTCATGCAATGCATATAAAACGTACTCACTCCTTTTGATGTTTTACCCTTTTATTAATTTTATCAATCAGTCATGGTCAGTATAATTTGGCACCTCTGAGGTTCTTTCTTCACAAAAAAACCCTCTTTAATGTCTAAGTAAAAACAGATTTCTACAAAGAAAGGTCAGTTAAACAGTCAAGCAATAACTATTCACCCAAAAAAATAAGAAATGGGTCATACGGGACATGAAAATCTGCCTGACATGAAAGAGTAAAGCTTTCTTAGAAGGAGACAAGGTCAAGGTGAGGGAGCTGGAAAAATAATTCAGAAGGATGGCTAAGCTAGCTAAAATTAATCACAGAAACAAAGTGGAGCAGAAGTTAACATCTGGTAATGCAAGGGAGGCATGGCAGGGTCTAAACATCATGATAAACCTGCAGCAGCCAACTGTCCAGACCTCATCTCCTTTGCAGAACAACTAACACCTTCTTCACCAGGTTCAACAACAGCAGCACACCATCAAACTGGATCTGTCCAAATCCCATGTCCCTTGACCCCGCCCTCACCAACGACCAGCATCTCGTTAATTCCATCCTGCACCGTGTCAGATGGATGTGATTCACACATCCATCTGGTAAACCACTCATAGACAGCGCTTGAGAAAGAGCAGAGCCTTTGAAAAAAAAAACTCGGAGCGTGATTGGATGAACATTCTGTCACATTTTTATGGGCCAATCAGAGCAACAAAACACGTGACATAGCTGCTACTGAGGTTCATCCCTATTGAGGAATAAACTCTATAGAGAGCAACATAACACGAACCATGGCGACTGTAGACATGTTTTTGTCACTCACTGCTGTTCTTTGTTCTTCTTTTAATGAAGAAATGTCATCAAGTTCTGATAAAACTGGTGCTTTAGCAGCATCCACACTAACGTTTTCCACCGTAACTGCAACAGCCTCTTGTCGCTGCTTGCTTCTGTCAAGACCCAGCCGCACCCAAAAATACTGCCCCTCATCACTGATTGGTCCTGTTACTTTCTAACCAGGCCCAAACGGTTCAGACAGGAGCTTTGCAAGATGGATTCGCCAGTAAGAAACACGGAAACAGGCTTTGCAAGGTTAGTGTCAGTCCTGACAGGCTCAGAGGTAGGGTGCTCAGAACTGCTCCACTCAGCTGGGTGGAGTTCTCACCAGGCTGATTCAGCTCCTTCTGGACACTGGCTGTGTCCCCACCCAGTGACAGGAAGCCACCATAATCTCAATCTCCAAAAAACCCCATGCTAAGGACCTGAAGGACTTCAGACCAGTGGCCTTGAACTCAGTGCTGTGTAAATGTATGGAGAGAGTTTTTGTGTGACCAGCCATCTAGCATTCTGTAAAACACAAACTGAAACTCCCTTTCAGTTTGTATACAAGGCTAAATGTAGTGTAGGACGCAAGTCTCATACCAAACAACTGGACTCTGCACACGCTCACACTCAGATTTTATTCATGGACTTCTCCTCTGCTTTTAACACCGTACACACAGACACCCTGCTGCATCACCTTTAAGACCTTCAGGTTCATCCCACACTTGTTTTATGTATTTAAAAAAATGTATATGAAAGGCCACAACAGGTATTTTTAAATGGTTTTAAATCCAGCTAGTTCTAAACACAAGTGTCCCTCAAGGTTGTGTTTTATCTCCCATTGTTTTTTTCTGTTTACACGGGCAACATATCCATCAACACTGAAGGAATACACTGATGACATGGCTCTGGTGGCTCACCTGACTGACAGTACTGCTCTGACCCGTTACCAGCAGGCAGTCAACAACCTGGCCCAGACTTTGAGTGAGGACTTCCTGGAACTAAACATCTCAAAGACCAAGGAGTTGTGCTGTGGGGGCGGAGGGAAAACCCCCGTTTTTGTACCCCTGTTCCCAGATATTTGAACCCCCAAATATCTGGGGACAGAGTTAGACACCTGTCTCACCTATTCTCAGCATGTCAACTATCTATCTATCTATCTATCTATCTATCTATCTATCTATCTATCTATCTATCACTAATAGAAAACAGGACATAGGAGTTTATGGGTTCTTACAAAGAACCTCAAAGTAATATTTGACGATGGTGAAAGTGATGAAGTGCGAAGAAGTCATCTAGATGGAAAGTTTCTAGATAGGAGTAAAAAGGCACCTAGTGATTCAGAATATTGTTTTTCATTTATTATTTTTTTTCCAGGGCAGCAGTGTTGAGAGTAAATCACTGGAGTCAGTAAGCTCAGCTGAACATCCTTCATGATGGATCTGAGCTGGATGAACATGTAAGATGGATCAAAAATATACTGCCTAACCACCAAAGCAGAGGATTGAGTAGCAGCCTGAGAGTGGCAGGCTCTTTATTTTTAACTGTGTTATATTAGTTTATTTTCTCTTTAGGAGATCAAATATTCAATAGTTTGAGTAGCATTTGTGAAACCAGTAGATTTTGGAGGTATTTTTATATTTATTGAATTCTACAAATGTCTTCAGATGTTTTAAGCCAAGAGAGAAACTGAGTTTCTGAGTAATAAAGACAGATTTTGAAGTCAGTGTTATTATAAAACATCAATCACACCTCCAGCAGGAAGAGAGCAATGATGTGATGAGAGTATTATGAGGTTTTAATTCCCCCCATCCCTTATAAACATATTAATAATATTCATTATGTCATTATGGTCACTTTAGTGAAGAAAGAGTTGAAAATGACTTAAACTACTAGTTAAGCAAAGAAAGAAATGGTTAAAATCCTTAATTCATGCCTATAACTGGGGATATATTCCATATGTATTGTAGACCAATCCAGTGAAAAAAAAAATCATAAGCCAGCACATGGCTTATCGGTTGCAGTGGCTTATTCATGAGCATTCTGCTTCC